>NC_043704.1:4671097-4696242 GCF_006229205.1 Suricata suricatta
GCCGGGGTCGTGGGCGTGCCGCCGAGTCCGCCTCCCTGGGAGCCCCGCCGGGAGCAGCCGGCGCCCTGGGCCTCCGGGCTGTTCGTGCGCGGAGCCCCTGGTCCCGCAGGCCGTGAGCCTCCCGACCGACGCGAGTGACAGCCTGGTCCTGGCGCACCGCGTGGGAAGCGCCGGCCGCCACCCAGCGGGCTCCTCTCCCCTCCCTCTCCCACCTTCCTGCCCTCCCCGCCCAGCAGCCACGCGGCCGACCCGGCGACCGTCTGGATTTGCATTTGAACGGAGGGCCCAGGAAAGCCCCGGCGCTCAGCCCCCAGGTTTGAATTTCTAAGGAGGGATTGTAGAGCCAGCCTCTCCCGGTTTCTCGATTGGCTGCCCGCTGGGATCTGACACCCCGTCAAGTCTGAGCTGGTAACTGCTGGGTGTCCGGTAGGGCCAGGCGCCAGCCCTGGGGGTCTCACCATGCGGTCTCCGCCGCTTCTCTTCTGTGCACCCCCTTCGATGTGCTGTTTGCTGGTGGAGTAAGGACAGTGCGACAGACAGACGGAGGAGTCCTTCTTAGTCTGAACCACGGGGAGCACGTAGTGGCCGAGGTCATTCATCTTTCATAGGAATAGAGCCTTTAAAGTCCAGCCACAGAAAGTATTTTCTCTGGGAAGGAAGGTGTATTCGTTCTCTCCGCTCCCCTCCTCTCTCTCTCAGGGAAAAAGAAAAAACTTTTTTTTTTAGGAGAAGGGCATGCACTTTCCAAGCTCAGTCTTAAAATAAGATACACTTTTAAAACTTTGTCTTTAAGTGGATCATTTAAAACATGCTCAGGGTGGCTTAGATTGTTTACCCAGCGCTCAGTTCTGGAAAGACCCTTTCCGCGTACCCTTGCTGTTACCTCCTTTCTGTCTCCTTACTTGTGCTTGGACGGTGGGGCCACCGGGGAGGGTCTGAGGACGGCGCTGGGGAATGCTGTCTCCCTCAGGTCACTCCTCTCCTGGCTGGGCAGGGCTGGGCTCTTCCAGAAGGTGGGTGTAAAAAGGTGCCTGTCACAGATTTTCCCGGAGCTGTTGGGGGGAAGGGGGTCCTGAAGCTGCTGTCTTTGATGACGAAACGACACTGGATACTCTGACTGCTGTCCCGAATGTGGAGCTCCAGAGAACGCCTGGGGGAGGAAAGCCTGGTCTCCTTTGTATGTGTTTGGGCTGCAAGCCAAACACCCCGCTCCTCTGTGCTCTCCGGAGGGGACAGGACGGCCTGGGGAAGCCAGGTGGAGGGGGGACGGGCTGAGAGCGTCTGGACCTGAATTTGCCCAGTGTCCGGCACACCAGGCCAGCGGTCTGCCCCTGCGGTCCTCCTAGGAGGGAGCACCATGCCTCACCGTGCTGACGGAGTCCTCCCCATGGACCCTAGAGGGCTCGGCCAGCTCTCCATGGAGTGGGCACTGCCCGGGCTCCGGAGGAAGGAACCTTATTAGGCTGACCTCTTGACATCCCGAGTGTAAAATCACTACCTCTACGCGGCTTCCCGGCACTCACTATGAGAATTATGGCACTTGGCTTTCACCGTTTTACAGGGAAGAACCCGCAGTTGTTTTAAAAAGGAAAGGACGTTTTCTTCCCCTGTGTTCCGGTGCTATCTGGGTGGTGGTGGTTCTGTTTTTTTGAAAGGACAGGTTTTACCAGAGTTGATTGATGGCTGGACTGACTCGGATAGCACTAGAATATTCCTAGACGGGCCACACCTTGAGAAGCGGGGTTTGGACAGAGGAAGAGATTGGACTCTGACCATCCATTTGCAGGCGCTGTAAAATTTAAACCACACCCTTCACCATGGGTCATGGTCGCAAAATCGTCTCTCGAAATAGATTTGGGCTCAAGCAGGGGCCCAGTCATCTTGAGCAGAGGTTTAGTAAAATATTTTGTAAATCCAGATTTGGGGCAAGACCATTTTTGTGACATTTGTGGAGATTCATGTAACACATCTCTTGAGCTGGCCGTGTTAAGTTCGAACCGCAGGCTCGGGAGGGGGCAGCCCCCTGCAGTCCTGGGGGCCCTCGTCCTCCTGTGGACTCCCAAGGACGCTGGCTGCCATTTACTGAACTTCTCCCGCCACAGATGACCTTGTCCTCCTCCTAACGACCCTAAAACGTAGGGGCCACCATCCCTATCTCTTAGCCAGGGGGCTGCAAGGGAGCAGACAGTCTAAGCGGTGCCGAGGATCACCCAGCCCCGGGTGGGGTGGCGGGTACGGGGGCGCAGCAGGCTGACCGAAGCTGGGGCGCATTCTGGCTGGAGGTCACACGCCTCCACTGCCTCCTGAGCGAGATGGAGGGCCAGGGTAGGGCTTCTGGGATGAAAACTCAGCAAGGATTTTGAGTTTTTTGCAGACATCACACAGGGAGACCCTTGAAGAGGGTGTGTGGGGGGAGGAGGGAGGGCTGGAATGACGGAGGGGAGGCCGGGCACCCAGGAACCGGCGCTCTGTTGCAGCGCCCCAACTCTGTGCCATTTGCTCTGCTTCTCTGTTATCCCAAGGAAGTCGCTTGAAGGCTCAGCTGCTTTAGATCGAGATTAAGGTTTACTCAAAGTAGCTTTCTTTGAAAAATTACATAACCGGTGACTTTTGGGTTAAGTGTTAAGACAGAGCAAGTCATGGTCCCGCGTGCACCGTGGACCGTGTTATTTAACACGTTGGGCCAAGGGACTCCGTGTTGCCAAGCAGAGAGGAAGATACCACAAGTCATGAGATTGGCTTTGGGACAGGGGACAGTCCTGCCTGGTGTGCTGGGGGCCTGAGGTGGCTTCCGGAAACGAGACATGGAGAAGCAGATGCCATCGAGTTCCGTCCCTCAGCCTTCGCTGCATTCCCATTCAGCTGCAAGGCCACAGGCATGATGGGTTCGATGGCCTGCATCCGTCTCTGCTCATGTGGCCCAGACGTGGCGCGGTCCATGGTGGGCGGAACCAAGCACGTCCGTCCAGGGGCCTGGCGCGCTCTGGCAGTTGAGCACACGGTGTGGGCACTGCACGCATGGGCTTGGCGGGAAGGTTGATGAGAGCTGCGTGGAGTGCCGTGGTTAAGAGCCAGGGGTTGACGCATAGACGTCCCCATGCGGAGACGAGCCCTGGGCCGTATTCATGGTCAGAACGGCACGTGGGAGTCATTCCCGTGACCTCCGAGCAAGCCTTCCCCCGGGGCTGGCGTCCACCTCGCAGCGCTCGTCGGGGGCGGGGGCCCTATCGTGCGGACGCCCAGCGTGGCCGCGGGCTGGCCAGCAACCGTGCAGGGCGCCCCTCCAGCCGGGACCCCTGCAGCGCCCTGGTCAGGACCACCGGCCCTTCAGCCCCTCCTTCTCCTTCCAGAGAGCCGGGCCCCTGCTGGACGGAAGAGGGCCGGCCAGACGGAGCAGGGCACCTGGACGCACTCTCCAGTCCGCGTGAGCTACGGGCCCGGGGGATGTCCTGGGAGCCGGCGTGGATGACCTGCACGTGAAGCATCCTGTCTTGTGCCCGAGTTCCGTGGCCGGCGCATCGTCAATGGCTCCGCTGCCTGCGGGCGTGCGCTTCATCACCTCCTTCTCCCGGGACCAGTGGTAAGTGCTGGTGCGTGTGTGCGGGTGACACCGCTCCGCCGGTGGCATCATGAGGTGCATGGGGGACCGGCCCCCCTGCGGCTGTAGAATGCCCGTCAGCGTGGGAGCTGTGACCAGGACTGTTGCTAGCCTGTCCTCCATCTTCGGCTCTGGGGGTGACAGAGTTCGGACTCCCTCACGGACGCTGGTAGATCCTATAATAGCCACAATCTGCACAGAAAAGTGGCCGCTGGCTAGTGGCAGGATGCTCAACCGGCTGTGGGAGAACCGAGTAAGTCCACTCCAGACTCAGCGAGTGGCTTAGCTGGGGCAGAACCGGCTTAGAGGAAAAGAAACGTAAGCAAGTTAGGTGGGGAATCAGTTCTGAGCACAGCCTCTCCTTGCGTGCTCTGCGGGTCCTCACGGGATCGGGAAGCCCACGCTCCTTGGAGGAAGAAGACGCGAGGGCAGACTAGAGCCAGGCGCTCCCTCCTCTCGCCCACCCTCTCAACGGTTTCTCTTCCCTGCTGACCTCTCTTGGGAAGGAACAGGTTTTCCTCTACCCTCTTAGGTCCGTTGTCTGGGGGCACGCAAATTAAACTACAAAAGATGGATGTGATCACATGTATAGGTGACTCCAAAGGGCTTCATTTGCCATCTTAATAGAGGAAGAGGAGGAGGAAGAGGCATGTATGTGTGGGAAAACAAGTGACTTTCTGGAAAGGTGCAATAGGCTCAGATAGGAATATGTGTGAGACACGATGGCTTTGTGGCAGTGTCTCTTCAGGTGAGCTGTGGCTACTTCTCATTTCCAGTAAGAAAGGTCATCTTCCCTGCTTGTGCCCAGGGAGGATTTTATGACCTTGAGCAGTTCTAGGCAGCTGTGCTTTTACGCAGGTAGGAGATTTCAGGAACTCAAATGCCTTCTCCTCAGAACAGTTCTTATACCGTGGTGGTGTAGTCTGGACCCCTTCTTCTCTGCCAGAACGGCCCACTGGTGGCCGGCACACCCTTCCCTGCTTCTCAGGCCCCTGCTGGTTGGTGGACACCTACTGGGCCTCAGGTGTGACCACAGACATCTGCCTCCTTTCCAGAGCAATCCACCTGTCAATTGGTTCACGTCTACCAGTAACCCTGACTGCCATAACCCCGCCCACCGGTAACCCTGACTACCATAGCCCCGCCTACCAGTAACCATGACTACTATAACCCTGCCGGCCAGTAACCCTGACTGCCATAACCCCGCCCAGCAGTAACTCCGTCGTGGGGGGTGGCTCCTCCCCCACCCCAAGCCTTTAGACACTTCCCTTTCATCCCCTGGGTGCTCATCTTTCATTTTGGCTGTTCTGTGACCATATTTTGGTGCAATTTTCAAACTCCTAGAAGAAAATGATAAGAATATTACAAAGAACGCCAAAGAACTCCTGAAGGTCACAAATGCTTTTTCTTCCTCAGGTTGAGAAGGGTAGGGCAGAGCTTCTCACTCTAGCCTGCGTGTAAATCACCCCAAGAACTTGTTAAAATGCGTTGCTGACTCAGGGGTCTGGAGTGGGGCCAGAGAATCCGCGTCTCCCAGGGGATGCGGGGGCCGTAGACCACACTTTGGGAGGCAAGGGTTCCATCTCTGCCTCAGACTTGCTCTCTGACCTTCAGAAACTCTCCAGCCCCAGCTTCCTTTCCTGTGAGAGGAGAGAGCTGGCTTTCACCTGTCTCCGGAGGGCTTGACGCTTGTCTCCCAGCATGCATTGCCCTTCCTAACAGCACCTGATCTCCTCTGGGGACCTGACTTCCCTCCTGCCTGTGCGGTTGTGGGAGTGACACAGGCTGGCTGGGTCCCTGGGCCCAGAGCAGGGCCCACAGGACCAGCCAAGAGGGCCCTGGGCTTCACACAGGATGGAACTCAAACGTGAGCCAGGAGGAAGTAATAAACAGAGTTTATTAAAGACATAGCGGGAGTATAGATACAGACAGAGCATTTGGGAGACTGGGAAAGGAAAGAGGAGGGAGTTTGCTTGGGGCCTGGGGTTTGTATTGATGGTGGTCTCCTGCGGTGTCTTCTCAGAATCCGAGAACAAAGACACGGAGTGCTTGGTCACTGGTGCCCCAGGGCCAGGGATCTCCTGAGTCGTAGGCTCCGAAAAAACCTTTGTGACGTCATGATGACCCCACCCTGTCACTTCTGTGTTGTCTGTCCTGCAGGGAGAAGATTCCAAAGAAATCATTAACTCCTTGACCTTTACAAGGAGATGGATTTTATCTGTCCTGTAACAGATGTGTAAGGCGGGGCTGTAGGTCGTAGCAAAAAAAAATAGAAACAAGAAAAAGCCCAAACAAAGCAGTTTTTATGGGGTCCCTCTAGGTTCCCTGTCTTGGTTGGTGGGTAAGGCTCAGGCTTTTAGGTCCCTTAGGGTGGCCATCGGAGGCCCCTGAGGCCCGTTCCCATGACTGTTCTCACACAGCCCATGTCCCCCAGGAGGCAGGGTAGGACCCAGGTGGACTACTGGTCTCTCTCCTGGGACGTCCAGTCTGTTTTCTATTTAATGTTTGTTTATTTTTGAAAGAAATAGAGTTGGGGGAGGGGGAGGGCAGAGAGAGAGGGAGACACAGAATCCGAAGCAGCTCCAGGCTCTGAGCTGTCAGCACGGAGCCCGATGCGGGGCTGGATGCGGGGCTGGAACTCCCGAGATGTGAGATCTGGACCTGAGCTGAAGTGGGACGCTAACCCGACTGACCCCTCCCCCTCCCCCGGGCGCTCCTGAGCCATTCAGTTTTGAGGGTCTTGAGTAGAGGCGGAGGTACTGCTGAAATGCGGCCAGGCCAGCTGGGGCTCAGGGTTCAGCCAGCTGGGGCTCAAGGTTCAGCCAGCTGGGGGTCAAGGTTCAGCCAGCTGGGGGTCAAGGTTCAGCCACCTGGGGGTCAAGGTTCAGCCAGCAACCGTTTTGTCTCATTTGCTTCTCCCTCCCCCCTCCCTGTGTGTGTGTGTGTGTGTGTGTGTGTGTGTGTGTGTGTGTGTGTAGATGTGTAGACAGATGTATGCACACACACATTTTTTCCTGAATCATTTGAGAGTAAGTTGCCTTTTATATCTAAATTTGTCAGTGTGTCTTTCCTGTGAATAAGTCTTTTTCATATAACGATGCATGAAGGTCAGAGTCAAGAACTTAACACCACAAAGGGCAGAATCAAGAACTATAACATGGATATGATACCATTATCTAATCCACATCCAACCATCAGATATCTGACCCATACCCACAGATTATCTCAGATGTCCTACAATATCTTCTCTGTTTCATCCAGAATCACTGTTGTCTTCCGTTGTCCTGTGGGTTTAACCTGAATCTGCTTCCTGGCCTTCCGCCGCGGCCTCTGCCCTGCCCCTCCCAGGGTCTTCACACGCCTTTTAGAAGGATACCAGTCATTGGATTTAGGATCTCATTTGACTTGAGGTCTCATGTGAGCTAAGTGTGACCTCAACTAATCACAGCCCAAGGGCTCTATTTCCAAATAAGGTCACGTTCTGAGGTTTTGGGGATGGACTTGAATGGGGGTGGGACACATTATTCAACCCAGTACATGGATAATAGAAAGCAAATACCCCCACAGTTTTGTTTCATAAATGACAGATGAGGATAGAATTACCTTCTGGAAAGGGAAAAGTTGGCCTCGCCGCCGGCCCTTCCCCCCGCCCCCAAGTCCTGCGTAAACACGATGCAGAAAGGAAGGGAGGAAGGACCCTGACACCCGCTGAATAAGATACGGGCTTCTTGGGAGACACAGACTCCGTGTCCAGGAAGACCCGGCTGGCTGTGTATGCTCACCCTTCGCCCTGACGCAGGGACAGCCTCTCTCAGAGACCCTCCCAGCCTGTCGCCAGGGACCCTCCCCAAAGGGGCTGACGCGCTGAGGAAAACTCAGTTCGGTCTGGAAGCGTGTTCGGCTCCCCTCTGCACCCCTGTGCTCATGGGACATCCTCCCAGTGAGGGGCAGTCGGGGACCACCTTCCCCCACCGGGCCCTGCGCCTGTGAGCCCCCCTGTAGAGCCTCCAGTTAGGGAGGGAGGCAGGGGAGGGAGGCTAGTAGCCTCTGGGTGGGGGTGGAGGCCCAGGCTGTCTGCTGAGTGCCAGCAGCCTGGACAGACTGCACATCTGGGAAGGCAGGGGAGCGTGGGGCCCTGGGGCTCCACGGACCCCGTCTGGGCCTGCAGGGCAGCTCCTTGTGTTCTATTCAATAAACATGGTCAAGTCCTTAATAAAAATCAAGTGTTTGTAGGTAGAATATTCTATTTAGGTCTGGGTAGAGACTAGAGAGCATGAACCCAAAGGCCCGGTTCAGTAGAGTCACTCTCTCAAAATCCGGAGCTGGGCGACGATGAAATTCCGATTTCTCCCGTGATTACGCCCCTGTGAACCGCGTTATGCCGCCTCCGCGAGGGCTCCGGATTCTTCTCTCAGACTCTGGTCCGGCGGGTGCTGGAGTGGGTGCCAGAGTCTCTGCTGCAGATTCGTTTCCGTCTTACTCCTGCTCTGCTCTCCCCATCGGCCCAGACCTGCAGGGCTGGAGCTGACTCCGTCCTGGAACTGGGTTCCTTCTGGTGGGGGCGGGAGGAGGGAGCCCCGTGCCCAGGTGGGGGCAGGGCGGTCCCTGCGGGCGTGGAGCCTGGTTTGCCCCCTCCTGGCACCCACGCCTCCGCCGTAGGTAGCCGCCCGCCGGAGTGGACACTCTCTCAGAAGGTCACTGGCGGGTTCTCCAGGGGTTGGGGCTGCGCCTCCCAACCCGAGGGGCCTGCCTGCCTTCCCGGCCATCTTCCTGGCCTCTCTTGCCAAATATCCTTCCTGCTCACCTGTCTTCCTCTCCGAGAAATACCATTCTAGAAAGTATTCAAACTCTCCGGCTGGAAGGAACTTGGGTCTTCTTAGGCAATTATCTTCTTTTCCCGAGTCTCTGCTGCAGATTCGTTTCTGTCTTACTCCTGCTCTGCTCTCCCCATCAGCCCAGACCTGCAGGGCTTCGGGCAGGGGCTCCTGCCTCATCGGCCTTGATGGTCGTGTGTCCGCATCACTGACTCTCGTGAGGTCACTGAGATGTTTGTTTTCCTGTCCTGCTTGGGCCTTTCACCAACCTGCACAGAATCGAAAATGTAAGAAATACACAGGATCGGAAACGCCCAGGATAGCAGACTTATGAGAAATTGGCAGCTAATTCTGTTACAAACTAGATGATCATTCCTTCTACTTTGTGAGCCCTGTTCGCATGCTGCATCTCAAATTTCTCTTTGGCGGTAGGTATTTATTTTTTTAATGAATATTTAAATAGCTTCGATTTGGACAAAGCAGAAGTGGCAGATATTTTTTTAATGTCTATGACAGCGATGCTGCATGCAGGATTAATACTGACACGGGACTGAGTGAGTCATGTGCGGCATAAGACAATTCAAAATACACTCAGTGCGGGGGCGCCTGGGGGACTCAGGTGGCTGAGCGTCCCACTCCGGCTCAGGTCATGATCTCACAGTCCATGGGTTCAAGCCCCGCATCTGGTTCTGTGCTGACAACTCGGAGCCTGGAGCCCATTTCAGATTCGGTGTCTCCCCCTCTCGGCCCCTCCTGTGCTTGTGCTCTGTCTCTCTCTCATACAAATAAAATAAAAATATTTAAAAAATTAAAGCACATTAAATAAAATAAAATACAATCCCCGTATAGCATTTTATTTATGTACTTATTCTCATCCTGATAAGTGCCCTCCTTAATCTCCGTCACCTACTTACCCTTCCCACCCCCACCTCCCCTCTGGCGACCACCAGACTCTATAGTTAAGAGTCTGTTTCTTGCTTTGCTTCTCTCTCCCTTTGTCTTTTCCTTTACTTGTTTGTTTTGTTTCTTAAATCCTACTTATGAGTGAAATCACATGGCATCTGTCTTTCTCTGTCTGACCTGTTTCACTCAACATGCTCTCTGGCGCCATTCAGGTCATTGTAGATGGCAAGATCTCCCTTTTCTGCGGCTGAGTAGTATTCCACTGTATACACGTGCCACATCCTTTCATTCACTCCTCGGCTGGTGGACGCTTGGGCTCTCCCCGTAGTTTGGCTGCTGTAGGTCATGCTGCTGTGAACATAGGGCTGCACATATCCCTTTGAATTCGTGTTCTGTACTTGGGAGGTAACCCCCCAGTAGTGTGAGTACTGAGTCGTAGGCCAGTTCTGCTTTTAACTTCCTAAGGAACCTCCACGCTGTGCTCCAGAGCTGCTCCAGTGTGCATTCCCACCAGCCGTGCACGAGGCTGCCTTTCTCCACATCCTCGCCGGCACCTGCTGTTTCTCGTGTTGTTAATTTTCACCACTCTGACAGGTGTGCAGTGATAGCACACTGTAGCTTTGATTTGCATTTCCCTGACATGAGGGATGAGCATCTTTTCACACGTCTGTCGGCCATCTGGATGTCTGCTTTGGGGAAATGCCTGTTCATGTCTTCTGCCCATTTTAAATTGGGGTATTCATTTCTCGGGTGTGGAGTTGTAATAGTTCTTCATGCATTTTGGATACTAACCCTTTATGAGTTATGTCGTTTGCAAATACCTTCTCCTATTCGGTAGGCTGCCTTTTACTTTTCTTCATTGTTTCCTTCGCTGTGCAGAAGCTTCTGACTTTGGTGGAGTCCCAGTAGTTTATTTTTGCTCTCATTTCTTTTGCCTTGGGAGATATTTCCAGAAAGATGTTACTATAACCAATGTTAGAGAAATTAATGCCTATGCTCTCTTCAAGGAGTTTTTTAAGTTTATTTATTTTGAGAGAGAGAGAAGGCAAGAGTCAGGTAGGGGCAGAGAGTGAGAGAAGAGAGCAAGAACCCCAAGTAGGCTCCACACTGCCAACAAGAGCCCGGTGCGGGGCTCGATGCACGAACTGTGAGATCGTGACCTGAGCTGAAGTCAGACCCTCAACTGACTGAGCCCCTCAGGTGCCCCTCTCTTCAAGGATTTTTATCTCTTCAGGCCAATGTCTCTCATAAATATAGATGTGAAGGTCCTCAACAAAATATTAGCAAACCGAATCCAACAATAAATCCAAAAAATCATACACCACGATCAAGGGGGGTTTATTCCTGGGACGCAAGGGGGGTTCAGTGCTCACAAAACAAGCACCGTTATACCTCACACCAATAAGAGAAAGCGTACAAACCATATGATTATTTCAAGAATGCAGAAAAATTATTTGACAAAGTACAACAGCCATTCATAACAAAAACCCTCAACAAAGTAGGTGTGAAGGGAACGTACCCCAGCACCATCAAGGCCACAGTTGAAAAGCCCACCACAAACCTCATATTGAGTGGGGAGAAACAGCTTTCCCCCAAGGTCAGGAACACGGCAGGGATGTCCACTCTCACCACTGCTGTTCCACATAGAACCGGCAGCCGCAGCTTCAGTAATCCAAGAGCAAGAAGAAATAAATAAAAGGCATCCAAATTGGTAAGGAAGAAACAAAACCCTCACTATTTACAGGTGGCATGATTCTATATATTGAGCACCCAAAAGACTCCCCCCAAATCTACTAGAACTGATAAATGAATTCAGCAAAGTTGTAGAATACAAAATCGAGGTACAGAAATCTGTTGCACTTTTTTGTTAGCATAATCAGAGCATTTTGTTTATTTATGTTTATTTTAGAGAGAGCGTGTGAGTGGGGGAAAGGAGCAGAACAGAGGGGGAGAGAGAATCCAAGTAAGCTCCTGGCTGAGCGCAGAGCCCAACACGGGGCTCGAGCTCATGACCCCGGGGCACAACCTGAGCCAGAATCAAGAGTCGGACGCTTAGCCGACTGAACCACCCAGGTGCCCTTGTTGCATCTCTGTACACTAATAATGAAGGAGCAAAACGTGAAATTTAAAAAAAAAAATCCATTTATAATTGTACCAAAACCAATAAAATGTTGAGGAATAAACTTAACTAAAGAGGTAAAATGCCTCTACCCTGAAAAATGATGAATCATTGACCAAAGAAACTCAAAATGGTGCAAAGAAATGGAACGTTTTTTCCACGCTCATGGATCGGAAAACCAAACGTGGTTAAAATGTCTGTACTACTCAAAGCAACAAATAGACTCAATGCAAACCCTACCAGATACCGAGAGCATTCTTCGCAGACCTGGAATGAATAATCCTAAAATGTGTGTGGAACCACAGAAGACCCCAAATAGCCAAAGCAGCCTTGAGAAAGAAGGACCTGGAGGCATCATAATCCCAGATTTCAAGAGACATTACAGAATATAGTCACCGGAACAGTGTGGTCCTGGCACAAAAACAGACACATAGATCAATGGAACAGAACAGAAAACCGAGAAATAAATCCACCATCATACGGTCAATTAATCGTCAACACAGGAGCCGAGAATATGCAAAGGGAAAAAGACAGTCTCTTCAACAAATGGTGGTGGGAAAACTGGACAGTGACATGAGGAAGAATGACCCTGGACTGCTGTCTTACACCCTACATGGAAGTAGACGCAGAACTGAATACGAGGCCCGACCCCGTCAAGACCCTGGGAGAGAACGCAGGCCATGGGCCCTAGCCGCGCTTTCTGGAAATGTCTCCTGGGGCAAGGGAATTGTAATGTGTTCTTGATGCATCGTCTGTTATTTTATGTCTCGCTCCCTCTGTTCTGTATTTCAGGTACAGAGCCTTCATTTTCGTTTTGACGTTTTTGCTGTATGCAAGCTTCCACTTGTCCCGAAAGCCTATCAGCATAGTGAAGGTGAGAAATCGTAAGAAGCACCCCGTTTCCTGTGCTGCCTATCATTTCTGCAAGGAACTAGCTACCTCAGGAATCAGTTTGGGACTGGGGGGGGGAGGGGGGGAGACAAATGGACGATGGTTTCTAGGACGATGGTTTAGAAGCACGTCCTCCACCTCTGTTTCTCTTTTCTGAAACGAACACCTTCGAAATGTTTTCAGGGTTTGTAACGTTCGAGGTGCCCTGTTAGGTGACAGCTGCAGGTTTCTAAAGCTTAATTAAATATTTATCCTGCCTCAGTTTCCCCTGCAGATACACCCAGTCTGAAATTGTTCCCAAGGGGCTCCTCCTGTCGTTGGGCTCCGATCCTAGGTCTGGCTGTGGGGCTGCCCTGCCCTGTTCTCCTGCAACCCCGGGCGGATTGAAGTAGGCAGTCCTACGTCATAGCCAGTTAAAGCCGGGGGAGGAGCAAGATCATTTTCCTGCCCTCGTAGGAATGACACTGTTGTGCCTGGAGACTCTGGGTTGTAGAAGGAACAAGGAAACGGTCCGGGCAAGGTGGCTTAGTCAGAGCTTGATTGCCCGCCCCCTCACCTTCTGGCCACGGGCAGGAACACAGATCCGGCGCCGTAATTCTGACCTTTGTCGCCCCACTTCCCCCCTTCCCGCCTCCTGTCTTCAGGCCACTGGGAGAGGGAGTGTTGGACACGGCCGTCGCTTCTGTGGGTGGTTTATGTTCCCCCCTCTCCAGTAACGCCCAGCGGGCGTGAAGCAGCGTCCGTGTACTCCCAGGATCCCCCACTTCCTCCGTGACCCCCAACAAGCAGGAACCTTCCATGCCCTTCACCCGGCTGGGGGGTTAGATGTGCCATGTCTGTTGGACGGGAAGGACAGGAGATCGTGGGATTTGACGCACCCGCCCAGGCGCCCCCAAGTCCTGCCGGGGACCAGCCGCCACACTCCAGTGCTCCCACTCCCCCCTCGCCTTCCTGTTAGGGGAGCGCACGTGCAGCTCCAGGAAAGGCGGCGAGAACGGGAGAGACCCAGGAGGGGTCCCGGTGGGCGCTGTGGGGCTGAAGGAGCAGGAGGAGATGCGCAGCCTGCCGGGATTTCAGGCCTCTCATCAAGTTTCTGTGACGTTGCAGAAGAGCAGACCGAGAGGTCAGTCGGAGAGAACAGAAAACGAGGTGTGGTCGGCGGGGGTTCTGGGGAGAGTGTGGTTCCTCCAGCAGACGCATGAGCACAGCTGACCACTCGTCTGCATGCGTAAAGTTGAATCTCCATCTTATAAAAATAGATGGATGCTTTAAAGATGTGAACGTGAAAAACACGTCTGTGTCCACCGGGGAGGCGTGGAGCTGGTGGGGTTGTGGCCCGGGTGCCGGGCGAGAGGGGGCAGCTGGTGGGGTTGTGGCCCGGGTGCCGGGCGAGAGCAGTCACGGAGGCAGGCGAGGGTGGCGCTTGATGGCGTCCCACCCACGCGTAAACGCTTGCCCTCGGCGCGGCAGTGAGGACAGAGCGACGGGCGGGCGCTGGGGATGGGGAGGCCGGGCCCCCGCCTTCTGGGGGGCATTCCGTGAGCACCTTCTGAGATCAAGAACGTGCCCCCTTCAGCCGGCTCAGGGACCCTCTCATGAGACAAAGGTGTCGCCGCACAGGGAGGATCTGCAGAAGCGTCTTTCCTGTAGCACCGTTTGCAATTTCAAGGAAAAAAGAAAAAGGAAAAAGAAAACAAAACCCTGCGTATTACGTGACCCTAGTCATCAGGCGAGAGAAAGTTTGAGTAAGTTATGGCCGCCAGCCCATTGCTGACCTATGCAAGCCCTGGCAAGAATTACAGGGCGCCTGGCTGCTCAGTCGGAAGATCATGTGGTCTTCATCTTGGGGTCATGGGTTTGACCCCACATTGGGTGTAGAGTTCACTTCAGTAAATAAACCAAAAAAATAAACATGAAGAAACAGAACCAGCATCAACCAGGGCCAGACCACTGACACACAAAGATTTCCGGAGGTATTTTGGGAGGAGAGTAAGGTGTACTTAAGTCTGTACAGAACGGTCGCGTTTTTGAAAACAGGGACGCACAGGAGCAGAGAGCACCCTCCCCGCTTCCGTGCACCTGCGCCGGTGGGCGCCTGCGGGCAGCGCGGTCCTGTGGTGCCGGGGGTCCTGCCGCCCTTCCCGCTGTCGGCCCGTCTCCCGCACTCATGCCGCTCTAGCAAGTTCCGTGCACCGGGGGGTGGGGGAGGCTCACCAGCAGCAGACGTGGCTGCTCTCGGTCCTGGGGCCAGAAGCCCCAGATCAGGCTGCCGCCAAGATCCGTCCTGCGGACGGCCGCCTCCCTGTGTCCTCATGCAGGGGACCTGCTGTCCCCACAGAGGCCCTGCTCCTGCTCCATCACGGGGGGGCGGGGTTCAACACGGGCGTTCAGACACCACAGGCACTAGTACTTTCCTCTCTCTTTTAGGACTTCTCTGGTTAGCACCTTGACTAGTTCTTTTTAACCAAGATTCTTATAAAAGGAGCGTAAAGGACTAGTTAAAGCCAATGCACCCGTGCCACCTGGTGACCGCAGAAAGCTGACCACACGTGTCCCCGCGTGTGGACTACGTCCACACTCACATGTACCTGTGTGCACATGTGCTCTCGTCTAAGTGGTGGGATGAATGAGTACGTGAGGGTCGTTGCTCAAGTTCAGGCTTAAACCACAGTCATCGGTAAACGTGCGTCCCTGTGAAGACACGTGTGCCTAGGGTTGCGTGGGTGTGTGCTCGTGTGGAACATCGGTGCCTCGGAAAGGCCGTGCTGCCTGCTTGGGGGTGGGGGGCAGGGACGGCAGGGGAGGGGCCGGGGCAGAGCGCCCCGCACCCGCCACCACCCCCTCTCCCCCACCCCTGCACTTCTGGTGGCCCCGTGGCCGTGTGCGTGGCTGTGTGCTGAGTCCTCTCATCCTGCGACTTCCAGATGTCCTTCCCATCCCCGTGGCCCCCGTGGCATTTGCTGCATGTTTTGTGGTCACTGTCCCGCTGTGTGTTACGTGGATGGGGGTACATAACCCGGATGATAGCTCACCTGGAGCCTCCGGGCCACACAGTCTTCTGATTGCTCGGCCTTCAGTGATGGCCTGGGGTCACGTGTCGTTAGTTTTATGCCACCTGTTGAAGGATTCGTGTAAAGGTTGGCGAGGGCCAAGGACCAGCCCTAACGCTGTCACCAGGACAGGGGCCCACTCCCCTGCTGAGGGTTCCTCCGGTCAGTGCGCCCTGGTCTGATTGGTCCTTACCTTCCCCCCACACACCAGGGGTGGGACAGACGGGATGCTGGCAGCCAGCACTGGGGAGGGGCTCAGTGCAGCCACGGAGGGACGGGAGCAGTGGGGCCCCCCTACCTTGGCTGGAGTCGCTGCGCCCTGCCAGCGGCCCAGGAAGGATCAGGAAGCCAGCACCGCGGCACCAGGGTCCCAGCTCAGGGTCACCCTCATCGAGGGACAAAACAGAACCCTTTCCTGCTTGTTTGTGACATGAGAAGGGACCCTTTGCAATCTCCCGGGTCCGAGGGGACGCAAAAGCCCTGTCTGGAGCGGTGCTCCACAGCCTCTTCCCACTGTGCTCCCTCCAGGCCCCACTGCCTATGCCTTTCTCAGTGGCAGGTGGAGGGAGGCACAGGCTCTGGCCCCGGGGAAGGTGACTTCTCCAGGGGGAGGAGGAGCCGGGTATGAACTGGGGGCCTGGGGAAGGGTCACGTGCTGTGTGCAGGACAGGAGGGCTTCGGGATCCGGCAGGGAGTGAGGAAGGCAGTCTTGCAAAGACTTAACTGAGTTTGTAAAGCAGTGAATGTTTAGGGCGGGTTTGCATCCTAGGAAGAAGACAAAACCACGGGACCGCAGAGTGGCTGAGGCCCGCATGCCCTGCCAGGCCTCGGTGGTGTGTATCCGTGCAAAACCGGGAGCTGCCCAGCCCGGCCGACCACAGCCCTGGCAAGGGCAGCCCAGGCTCTGCGTCTGGGGGGGGCCTCTTTGGCAAGGCCCTCTTGAAGAGACGGGTGCCAGGGGAGGAGGCGGTGGGCAGGACCTGTGTGGCTGCTGCTCCTTCTGGGACCAGCCTTCCCCTTGAACCCCAGGCCCTGCCTCTCCCGCGCTGCAGCTCACTAAAGAATGCTGTGTGGGGCTCCTGCTCCCGCTAAGGGCCCCCTCCCTGGCCTTGTGGATGCGCCTTCCTGCCCTCACTCACCCCTGCGGATTGCCTCCTCTGAGCCCCAGGGAGAGAAGACCCCAGAACACGCACAGCAGGCAGCAGGGGGTTCGGGGGAGGGGAGACGTGGACCACGAGGCCCAAAGGCAGACTGGCCGAGGTGCGGAGCTTCCCCCGCAGCAAGATGGCCCCTTCCTGGCAGTGGGGCTCCTCTTGTAAGGAGCACTGTGCAACCCCTGTGCTCCTCATGCTGTCCCCTGCGCCCCGCTCTCATCCCCCACACCTCGCTTATGTCTCCTGTTCCCCACATGTGTCCCCTGTGCCCGCTCCTCCAGCCGCTCCTGGTGTGTCCATGCTCCCAAGCAGTGTTGCCGATTCCACTGAGTTCTGGGGGGGGGGCAGTCCTGTCGGCAGGCGGGCACACAGGCGGGCACACGGACGCGGGTGGGAGCCGTGTTCTCAGGCCCCCACGCCGGTCAGCCAGAGTTCTGAGCCTCACACGTCCTCCGCCCAGGCCGCGTGCTGGCCTCCTGCCCCGGCTGCCCTGCGGTCTTACTCAGGCGTGATGTGCACGCGGTAACGTCACAGATCTGAAGCGTCGAGCCTGGGAAATGACCCCCAAGGTTAGGGTCAGGCCCCTTCCAGCGCCCGCTCCGGGCCCAGCCCTCCTGCACGTGAGCGTGGTGGCCGCACCGCCACCAAGGGCGAGGTTCTGTCCTCCAGTGACTCGAACCGTTCTGCCCCTCGTACTCCTCACGTCAGGCTTCTTCTGACAGGAGATGTGTCCTCCTGTCCTCGTGGGCCTGTGCCTTGCCCCCTGCCTGCGGGGCCCGCACTCGGGTGTGTAAATTCAGCACGAGGGAGCCACCCTTGACCATGGCAGACCACGCCCAGCTGTGCGGCCATGTCCGGCCCAGCTGTCACCGGCCTGCGTTGGCTGTGCGTGTGCTCAGGGCTGGGAGGGGCGGAGGCCGGAGCAGCCTCCATCGCCCAGGCCTCCCGTGGGTCCTTGCTCCCCCAGAGCGCGGTTGCCCCGGCAAGGTTTTGGAAATAGGGGCGCTGTGCCAATGCCGTGCGCCCCGAGCCTGACCAGAGCGCGCTCTCTGTCCCCGCCTCACTGCCCACGGACGCCCCAGGGCGAGCTGCACCGGCACTGTGCTACACTGAGCGAGGGCGACCTGCGGTTCGGCAGCCAGACCCAGAGAGCCGGCGACACCCCCCGCCAGCCACCGCCGGGCAACAAGACTGACTGCAGCTGGGCCCCGTTCGGTGAGTTCTCCGCCCGCCCCTCGTCCTTCCTGGCGCGCGCCGTCCTGCCGGCTCTCGCCCAGCTGCACGGCCAGTGCTGAGAGCCACAGGCAGCCGCGCCGATGTGGGCGGCCGTAACGGTGATCTCGGATGTGACTGCCTCTCCGGGGACAGTTCTCTGCTGTCACCCCCTTCCCCAGCTCCTGTGCCGGCAGCGCCCGTGCGCTGAGCCGCTGACACCGGGGGGACTCTCTTCCTGGGCAGATCTGCTCCAGGGGGCGTGTATGTGGTGTCCGTCGAAGCGGAGAGCCAGGCTGTGGCGAGCAGGGACGGTGCTGGGCCGGAGAGGGAGCTCCCTGCAGTGTGGGGCGGGGGGCGCTGGCCTGCGCTGCTGCCGAAAAGCCAGACTAACCAGGGAGCAGAGTGAATAAACCACACGCTCCCCGCGCACAGTGGGGATTTTCTTGAACCCAGGTAACGTTTATTTAGCGATCATCTGAAAACGGTGACTTTCTTGCCCTTTGCTGAGAAGCCAACCCGATGTGCTGCCGTGTTTTCTGTGTTCAAAGCCGCCCCTTCTCCTTCTGAGTCCGGGGCCCGCACGTAGAGCACACGCGTGGGCGCCCGTCACCCCGCCCCCGCCCGGAGCACGGTGACGACTGAAGTGACCGCACTCACCACTTCCTTTGACTTCCCCCCCGCCCCCCCTGCAGACCAGGACAACTACCAGCAGCTGCTCGGGGCCCTGGACTACTCGTTCCTGTGCGCCTATGCCGTCGGCATGTACTTCAGGTGGGTCTGCCTGCGCCCCCCTCCGCCCATGTCCGGGGTTGCTTACCCCCCCACCTCCCGTCTCTCCACAGAGATGAGGGGAAAATGCGGTGCTGGGTTGATCCACACAAGACCGCGAAGTGGCGGGTATAGACACAAAGCTGTAGATGTAGACGCCCCGGGTGCTGTGCTGATCAGGCGGACCGTCTGGGGACGGCTCTTGGGCCCCGGGGTTCCAGACGCCCCGTTGTCCCTGCTGCGGTGTGGTCGTGGGGACCCAGGAGCCGGGAGCTCATCCTCTCCTCTGTCCCCGGGGCAGAGCGCCCCACCGTCCTCTGGGCAGCTGGGCATGGACCCCAGAGACACGCAGCTGGCAGAGAACCCGGCTCCAGGGCTGCCCCTCTTTGGGCCTCAGTTTCCCCTCTGCAAAATGGGAGAACAGTAGGTCACTCCTAGGATCACGGCGAGGATAGAATGTGCAGAGCAGAGCCCGGCCCGTGGAGGTGCCCAGCGTCGGTCACGTGTGATTATCACCCAATTCTGAGCTGACCCAGGAAGGCGGAAGTGTTATCGGCCCATGAACCTGGTATTGTGTCAGGCTAGCCAGGTTTAAAAAAAATTATAGGGACTGAAGGCCTTCAGCTCAAGAGGCTTTTGTCCAGAGACGCCGTGATCTTCAGAGCTGTGAGAATCGTGGGGTCCCACGTAAGTGGTCAGCCGCCTCCTGACATCCGCCCGGCGTGTGACATCATCCACACCTGCCCCTGCGCCCTAGCTCAGCGCGGGGCTGGCAGCGGGGCCCCGTCACCTACTCTCGGTTGTTGGAGTGGACGCCCGTCTCTGTCGCGGACCTGGGCTGAATGAACGCAGGCGTGAGGACAGACCCGAGAGACTGCGGTGTGAGCCGCACGGCCGAGCCGGGCCACAGCACTTCCAGAGATGAGACGTTCGTGTTCCACGGACGGCAGCCTCACCAGACACCGACTTCCGCAGCGTGAGGGGCCCACAGGCTGGACTGTGTTGCTCCCAGTTACTAGAAACTAGTATTCGAGCCTGTCCTCGGCTCAGAGTGATTGTGTCCCCTAGGCAACAGGTACCAGGACCTGGAAACATGGTTGGTCATCACGGCCGGACAGGGGGGTGTTTCTGGCGTTCATGGGCAGAGACCAGGGCCACTGCGCCTGCTACAGCACAGAGTGACCCGACCCCACGTGTCAGGAGCGTTGAGGTGAAGGCTTCAGTAAGGTGGTCTCACTGTGCTTCCGTATCAGCAGAGAATAGGGGCCACGCACCTTGCCCAGGGTGGTTATTCTAAGTCTGTCTGAGGGAGAACCCGGAGGAGACTCGTGGCCGTAACAGGGCACTCGGGGCTGCTTTGGACGGCCTGGCCGTGACGCCGTGGGACGCAGCTCAGGAAATGGATGGTTAGTGTGTCAGATGAACCGCCTTCGGGGCGCCTTCGCCACCCAGGCCTTCCCAGCAGGCCCGCTGTGGCCTTCGGTCCCCGTGAGAATCGGGTGTGACGCGGAATGGTGTCCATTCCATGAGGCCTTTTCTTTAAAACCTTGGAAGCAGAGACGCACTTTGGGCCCGGTGCCTTAGAGCAAGACTGGAGGGCACTGGTCAGCCCTGGCCCGTGGCCCTGGCTCTGTCCTGTGACGTCATGCAGGTCAGCCAGCCCCCCCCCCCCCCGTTTTCTCTGAAGCCCTCGGGTTGCAGCAGAGCACTTGCGTAGCTCTAGAACGCTCTTGAGTTTGTGGCTGGCTCCTACCCAACTTAAAGCATGACCTGAATGATGTTTCTAATTTTAAATTGCTTCCTCTGCCTCTGTCATTTGCCTTAGTCACTGGTGCTGCTTTATTTGGGGACTCCAGGACAGGCTTTCTGGTGTGCTCGTTCTTGGGATGAAGGACAGAATCGTGGAGACGTTCCCAGAGTGTTGTTCATGGGCAGGCGGGGGGTCGCTCCCCACTATGGTTCCTGTTTACCCGACTCCCGGAATGGCCACACGGAAGAAAATGGGACCCGTGGTTTTCCGTGGCTGCAAAAGCCTCCCAGTCACTTGTGATTATTCTGGGTTTTGTGCTTGTGACAAGTGGCCGTGGCAAGTTGCCCCAGGGCGGCCCTTCTCTGAAGGCAGTGAGAGGCTACTGCGCATTGCGTCCCTTGCCACTGTGACCTCCCTGGAGCCCCAGACGCCTCTGGGATGGAGCTCCCTCGCCGCCATGCGCCGTGGAGCCGCCTTGCTGGCGGAGGGGAGCAGAGTGCCCCCTGTCTCTGACCTCATGGTCAGGACACGTGAGGGCACAGCGGTGCTGTCAGGGAGGCAGAGCCCGGCCAGCCCGGCGAGTTAGTGCAGGGGACTCAGGGACCGCTCGGGGGGGCGGGGGGAGAGACCCAACGAGGCCACAGCCGATCCCTTCCGTGCCACGTCTACCGCTGCCCGTCCGGAGGCTTGACTACCACGTTCGGTTACCGGATGCTGTTTACAGAAAAGCACGTTTAACTAGCAGAGCAGGTTTCTGGTTGTTTTAATTGGCAGCCGCCATGGGCAAGTCATAGTGTTTGAGGTTTATTACTTGACAGTTAGTGGCTTTTACTAGAAATAAAGTCTTACAAGATGTTGCCAAATGCCAGTCTCTGGTTAATAAGTGCTCCGCTGGAGACGGCGGTGACAGAATCTTCCTGGAAACCGCAGCTCGCTGGAGTTCTGAACACTCCGAGAACAGCCTGAAAGCATCCGGGAAGATCCGGGGCCCGTCGGGTCATGGGTGTGTTTGTTTTCTCATGTTTGCTCCTTTCTTCTCCGTCCTCAGTGGCATCATAGGGGAGCGCCTGCCCATTCGGTATTACCTAACTTTTGGGATGCTGGCCAGCGGCGCTTTCACTGCCCTGTTTGGATTCGGGTATTTCTACAATATCCATAGTTTTGGATTCTACGTCGTAACTCAGGTGAGGCGTGGGCCCGTGGCTCCCCATGGATGGGGATGAGTGAATGAATCAGGCTCAGGATTTTCTGCCACAGGCCCCCATCCTTGCCGCGAGAGAGGGCTCCCCGGGGGGCTCAGGGGGTGCACGGGGTCCTGTCTGCCATCAAGGTCGGCGCTGGGACAGGAAGCTCTGTCTTTGCAGTGGCCGTGAGGTCTTCCTCCGTCCTGGGACCTGCCTCTTAAAGTCCTCCCCGTCAGAGCCCCTGCCCGGGCACCGAGGCAGGGAGCCTGGGAACCCTCCCACCCGGGTGTGGAAGACTCTGAGTTGGACGGAGAGACGCGGGTGTGGCAGGGCTGGGAGGAAGGGAGCGAGGAGAGAGCCTCACGGTGCTCCAAGGGGCACATCCTGAAGCCCGTGCTCTGCCCCGCCCGCCCCGCCCTGGGGGTAGATAGTGAGCACAGGTGAGAAACGGCAGCAACACGGATGCCACCCTGAGGCCTCTGGAGCCTCAATCATCCAAGCAGACCGTGCGGAATTGGCTTTTTCGAGTGTTGCCACAAGACTTAAACAAGTTTGGCTGCTTTAACAACAGTGCTTCACACTTTTTAGCAACATAGAAAATTAGAAGGAGGGGAAAGCTCCCTGGAGTCACAGCGTGCTCTTGGAGGGGAGACAACCCAGGCCGTCCGGGGAGGTACTTGTGGGGGCCCTCGCTGCACCTGCTTCCCTGTCCTGTCCTGCACTTGACCCTCGACCCCCCCAGAGACTCAGGCAGACCTGCTTGCACTTCCTGACCCCTCGGGGGAGTGCCAGCCTGTGCTGCTGAAACGCGGAGACACGCCCCCGAGCTCTGCGCCCCCCTGTTCTCTCAGGCCCAGGCCACGGGAGGTGAAAGCACCTACCCATGAGCTCCACCCCCGTGGACACGTGGACACGTCTGTGTGGATGTGTGTACATGTGCACCTGTGTACGTGTGTGGATGTGTATGTACATGTGTGTGGACATGTGGACATGTGTGGACGTGTAGACATCTGCGCATGCGTGGACGTGTGCGCATGTGTGAGTATGTGGATGTGTGTGTGTGTACATGTGGACATGTGTGTGCATACATGTGGACGTGTGGTCATGTGTGGATGTGTGTGGACATGTGTGTGCATACGTGTGGACGTGTGTATGTGTGTACATGTGGACATGTGTGTGGATGTGCATAGACATGTGTGCATGTGTGCGTATGTGGACGTGTGTATGTACGTGTGGACATGTGTGTATAGACATGTGTACATGTGTGTGCATACATGTGGACGTATGTGGACGAGTGTGGATGTGTAGGTGTGTGGTCATGTGTGGACGTGTGTGCATATGTGTGGATGTGTGTACATGTGGACATGCATGCACGGGTGTGTGTACATGTGGACGTGTGTGTGGATGTGTGTGTGGATGTGTAGGCGAGTGCACGTGTGTGTGTGGACGTGTAGGCGTATGCACGTGTATGTGGACATGCGTGTACGCCTGTGTGTGGACGTGTAGGTGTGTGCACATGTCTGTGGACATGTGTGGACATGTCTGTGGACATGTGTGTGGGCGTGTGGACATGTGTGTACACGTGGACACGTATATGTATGTGACGTGTGTGGACATGTGTGTACATGTGTATGTGTATGTGACATGTGTGTGGACGTGTGTGTGTGGACATGTAGACGTGTGTGTGGACGTGTGGGCGTGCGCGCACGGCTGTGTGTGGACATGTAGGCGTGTGCACATGTGTGTACATGTGTATGTGTACGTGACATGTGTGTGGACGTATGTGTGGACGTGCGCGCACGGCTGTGTGTGGACATGTAGGCGTGTGCACATGTGTAGCTGCAGACGCGTCTGGCGGCTGAGGCTCCATCCAGGAGGGTTTTGCTGTCTCGTTGCCGTGGGCGCCCGGCTGTCCCCAGCCTCGCAGACACCCGGGCTGGTGGCGCTGGCGAGCCCTCGGATGGCCCCGTGCGCTGCCCGCCGCCGTCAGCCCCGCCTTGCCCGTCGCAGGTCGTCAACGGACTGGTGCAGACCACGGGCTGGCCCAGCGTCGTCACCTGCCTCAGCAACTGGTTCGGGAAAGGAAGGTGAGGAAAGGCGGCCCGTTTATTTTCTAAGATTCTGATGACACCGGACCGCCTCATTTTCAGTTACTCCCTGGATCCCCTATAGAGCAAGCCCCCCTCTGGATGTTGGCTGGCCCCCCGGGGTCCCAGCTTCAGGCCGGCCTTCGTCCCTGTCCCGGGAGGGGTGACCGGGTCGGCCTGCACCTGCGAGCATGGCCGGAGTACGGAGCTGGGCCCGGCACTGGTCCTGCGAGGTGACACAGCATCTTCCCAGGACAGGGGGGCACGTGGAAGGGCGACAGGTCCCGGGAGGCGCCCAGTGGCAGAGCCTGGCGAGGGGCGCACGGCCTATTATGATTTCTGTGTGACACGCCACGCGGCCAGGCCCAAGGGCACGCTGCCCTGGGAGCCACAGGGAACCCAGAGGGAGAACCCACCTCCGAGAGCCTGGATTTTTTTGATTTATTTAATTTTTAATTTTTTTTTTTTACATTTTATTTATTTTTGAGAGCGTGAGCAGGGGAAGGTCAGAGAGAGAGGGAGACACAGAATCTGAAGCAGCTCCAGGCTCTGAACTGTCAGCACAGAGTCCATACGGGGCTCGAACCCACGAACAGTGAGATCATGACCTGAGCTGAAGTCGGACACTTAACCAACTGAGCCACCCAGGCGCCCCCGGATTATTTTATTTTTACGAGAGACGGAGCACGAGTGGGGAGGGGCAGAGAGAGGGAGACACAGAATCCCAGCAGGCCTCAGGCTCCGAGCTGTTAGCACAGAGCCCGACATGGGGCTGGAACTCATGAACCATGAGATCATGACCTGAGCCCAAGTCCAGTCGGACGCTCTACCGACTGATCTCCTGGGTGCCCCAAATGATTGTAGTTAGATCACGGAGGTGCACATTTAAATGCAGGGCCTTCCAGGAAGTTCAGGGAAAGGCCTTCCTCCTTGTGAGCACAGAACAACTAAGCTCAGAGAGGGGCAGGAGGTTACACAGCCTGACGCGAGTCGGGCCGGGCGCCCTGATGCACCTGATTTCGGTGCCCCTCCCGCCGAGCGAAGGCCCCGTCTGCCCGCACCTGCTGATCCACCGAAGCGTCCAACATCGCTTGCCGCCTCGTGTTTTGTTGTGTTGCAGACGAGGTTTGATAATGGGCGTCTGGAACTCCCACACGTCCGTGGGCAACATTTTGGGATCCTTGATTGCCGGCTACTGGGTGTCCACATGCTGGGGCCTGTCCTTCGTCGTGCCTGGGGCCATCGTGGCGGCCATGGGCATCGTGTGCTTCCTCTTCCTCATCGAACGTAAGTACGCCCGGCCTCGGGGACGGCGCCCCAAGACGGCTCCGCAGGGCGCGGTGTTAGAGAACAGGCCATGTTGGCCCGGCGCGGGCCCGCGGTCGCCCTGCTCTCCCCGTCACGGGCAGCCTGCGACTTCCCCAGGGAGCTGTTTGTCCCCGGGCCCTGCCGGAGTCCCTGTCGTCCTGTCCCGGGGCTGACCGATGTGGAGATGCCTCCGGCCCCTCCCCCGCCCCGCAGGGTGAGGCGCGTGTGGCGGGGCCTGGGCTGGCGCGGCCTGCCCGCCTGAGGCCTGCCCCGCCGCTCCCCTGCCCGAGTGCGGCGCCCAGCC
>NC_043704.1:4696342-4733347 GCF_006229205.1 Suricata suricatta
CCCCTGCCCGAGTGCGGCGCCCAGCCCGCGTGGCCGCGCCTGCTCACCCGTCTTGCCGATTCAGGCCGGCATCTCGCCAGCTTGTCTGCTTTCTGATAAGATCTGACCTTAGACTACAAAACCATTGCCCGATCGAAGACTGCCCGTCCTAACGAGGGGAGAGTGCCCTAGCGGGGACCCGAATTCCTGGTCCTGTTCTGGACTCAGTACCGCGCGTCTGACTTCGCTGAATCTGAACTCAGTCTTCGGCCTCAAGGTCGGGCAGGGCCAAGGACTCCTAGCGGCCCCTCCCGGGGCAGAGAAGGTGCCAGGGCGTCCTCGTCCCACGGGCTATTCTGAGGAGTCGCGTTTGGCATTTACTTCTCTGATTTGGCCACAAGCAGGACAAAATCAGGCGGTTCTGCCCCGCCCCGCTGTGGTCCCAGGGGCTGCCTAGGAGCCCGGCCACGCCCTCCATGTTGGGCGGTGGTCGGTTCAGCTCTGTGTTCGGGGCATGTAGGCCTATTTGACGCAGCTTCTCACCACTTTTTTCTTGGTGCTCAAGGCAGTTTTTCCATCTTAAATAACTACCGTCTAGCTGTGCGGGTGTGAGGCTCTGGACCCACCTCCGTCAGTGTGAGCGAGGCCACGGTCCACTAAGGTTCCAGGGGCGCTGCAGGCGTGAGCTGGGAGGGGCGGCTGCGGCTCACCCCCACGCCCCCCTCCTCCGGGGGCCGAGGACTCTATCAGCCACATGTCCACGGGCCAGAACGAGTGAATGGGGAGGCCGGCGGGTGTCTGGGGCGCCTGACCGGCTCCCCCAGCCTGTGGCGTGGGTGCCGTGGGGCTCGGGGCAGGTCCCCAAGTTGGACACTGGGTGTTGCCCTCTACGCTGGCTCCTGGCTGCCCGGAGCTGGTCCCGGCCTCTCCGGCGTGTTCTGCCCACATTAGTCACCTGGAGAGCAGTGCACGCCCTCTGCTTGTGCACAGGGTTCCCGGGTGTGCCCTGCCCGAGGTCAGAGTTCACGGCAGCTTTTTTCCCTCTTCCTCCACCGAGGGTGGGGTGGTTCTGGGGGAAGGAGGAAGTGGGACACGGAATGGGGCACGTGGCCGGAGCCTGTCTGCCAGCTCGGTCTGGGTCACAGCACCGACGCCCGTCCAGCTTAGTTTCCGGGGTGGGGCTGCGTCCCCCATGCAGGGCAGGATTTCCACGAACAAGGAAGCTTGGTCTGTCCTCCAGAGGAGAACGAGAGCCCCCTGCCCATGGAGACGCGGCTCCCAGGGCTTCCGAGGGGGCGGGGCGAGGCAGAGAGGGTCCACACGGGGCTCTCCTGGAGCTGCCATCCCACCACCGCTGGTTGGGGCCCCGCTCTCCGTCCTGTGCCTGTGGTGACCCCAAAGCGCCGCTGTTCCCCACCCCACTGAGGCCAGGGGACCCTGCCCAGGATGTCGTCCGGAGGCCCGTGGATCCCGGGGGACGGACGTGCACCTGCAGGCCTGCGCTTGCTGCTGCTCTTGGGTTGTCCTTGACCTGATGGGAAAGGCCGCGTGCTGGCCAGTGGGAGGCTTGAGGTGCCCTGGGCAGGGCGGTGCTGTGGGACCGAGGCCTGGGACCCTCAGCTGAGCTCCTGTGCCCCCCCTCCCCTCCCCATCTCTGTGCTGTGTGCCCGATCCTCCTTCCGGCCTCCCCACACCCGCCCTCCTAGTCCCGCACCTTCACGGTCAGGTGTCAGGTGTCCCTTGCTGGGTCAGTCACCTGGTCCCCACCCTCGCCCAGCCTCGCCCGGCACTGCCTTCGGAAGAGGCTTGCGCTGTTCCGTGCGCCGGACTCCAGACTTCTGTCAGGCTCCCCTGGAAGTTAGTGAGCATGTGTCCTGGGGCCCTTCTGTGTCATCATTCCATGTCCCGGTACAGCCCGGGCCGCCTGTGCCCCGGCTCCGCACAGGGGTAGCTGCCTGGACCCCCAGGGCCGTTAGACACCCCGTCCGGGGTCACACAGCAACCGGTGGGTCGGGGTGTAAGCCAGTGGGCTGCTCACCCGTTCAGACACTCCACACTTTGTCCACGGACCCCATCGGTCCCTGGTATGTGTTCTCACGAATTCAATTCATCTTTTTTTTATTTTGTCATTTAGATGACAAAAACCAAACCATTTAGATTCTAAAAACCAAACTTTGTCTATTTTAAAACTGTCGTTTCTCATAAAGACAGCATGCATTTTAAAGATGTTTTCCTGCAAGGGGGGGTTTTGGTTTTACTTTTTTCCTTAATTTTCTTTTTTAATGTTATTTTTGAGAGACTAAGTGCGAGCAGGGGAGGGGCAGGGAGAGGGGAGGGGCAGGGAGAGAGGGAGACACAGAATCTGAAACAGCTCCAGGCTCCGAGCTGTCAGCACAGAGCCCGACGTGGGGCTCGAACCCACAGACGGTGAGATCATGACCTGAGCCGAAGCCGGACGCCTGACCCACTGAGCCACCCGGGGACTTGGGAGTGTAGGCTTCTCTCAAGCCTGTTGGTCAAACCTGGGTTCCCTAGAACCCCGGGAGCTGGGAGATTCTCTCTGGGGCTGCGGGAACTCTTCTCTTGGACAGCGTCTGAGAAACACCACACGTGTCTTCAGCACTGTCACTCCATCACATGGCCTGTTCCTCTCGGTGAGGTGGACTGGGACACACACCCCCCTAGCCACAGGCCCCTTCAGGTGCCTGAGGCTGCCTCCCGCCCTCCCTGCCCTGCCTCCACCCTGCAGGTCTTTCTCCCCCCCTCCCCCACCATGGGAGCCAGGAGGAGGGCAGGGGGCTCCTGACGCCCACCACTCAGGCACGCAGACCAGGCCCATCAGCGGCAGGCCCTCATCCCCACAGAACAGCCCCCACCTGCCCCCGTACCCCCCGCACCCCTGTCCCCCGCAGCCGTGGTCCGAGGGCTTCTCTGTGCACTCGGCCCTGACAGGCCCTCCCCTGTGCTCACCAGTGACTTCCCTGGTACAGCGCCCCTGGCCAGCCTCAGGGATGGGCCCCTCTGCAGCCTCCTGATCTCCCCTTGCGCTGGGACCCCGGCACCCGCAATGGGGTGTGTGTGAGCAGAGAGCCCGGTGTGCAGATGCAAACCCTTCCCCCCTCGCCCAGGCCCAGCCAGGCTCTGTCTCCGTGGCCGGCATGTCACCCGTCAGCCAAGACCACCGCGGGTGCGTCTAAAGGGGGCTACCTGCCGTTCTCTGCAGCAGCACAGAGTTGGGGCCGTCGAGCCTTCCTGCCAGGGGACCGGGCACCGTGTCCTGTCCCCGAGGCCGGGGACTGCGTGCCCAGTGACAGGCCAGCTGTGAGTCGCCAGCAAGACCCTGCACGCAGGAGACGGACCCCCACGCGCCTGCCGCTCTCCTGCCCCCTCCTCACCCTTCCCGTGCCGGGGCCTCTCATGCTGCCCCTCCTCTGCGGCCGGGCGCCCGTTCTCGGGCCCTGCTGGCTTGGCCTGGGAAGCCACGCTCTGGCCTGTCCCATCCGAGTCCCTTGTGCTGGTGTGACGGTGAAGGTCATGTGGTGGGACTGGCCGAGCCTCACGAGCAGCGGTGACCTCCTGACTGACCCTCGGGGGCCTCACGGGGGCTCCCTGGGGAAACCGCCTGGGCGCCCCCGACGTCACTGTCCAGCGACGGCACATCTCCATGTGCCCCCGGGACCACCGGGCAGGGCGGGCGTGGCATCACTCCTGGCCCAGCAGGACATGTGTCCAGCCCAGTGGTGGCCCCCCCGCGGCTGTCACCCTGTGTCACCAGAGGGAACTCAGCTGTGGGAAGCTTAAAGTTAGAAAAAACCGGGATTCTGGGGGGGGGGGCGCAGGCTGTTTGAGGGCAGCCTCTGGACCCCGAAGCGGGGGGTCCGGGCCCCCACCTCCTGGCTGAGTCTGGTTGTTGGCTCGGTGGCTTTGCACCTGTCCTTCCTTCTTCGCGTTTAGATAAAAGGCGTCTTGCTCTATATCAAGATAGATGTCTGGCCCCCACTAATTTTTACTTGGAATTCACTCACAAACGTTAAAGAGCCTGTCGCAGGTGTGGAAAGTGGTTGGCTGCTCCAAGAGGCCTCTCCCGTCTTTACGGTTCCTCCGGGGTCTTGCCCTGAAGTGCGTTGTCCCTGGCTTGTCACCGTAGCACACGCTCTACTTATTTGTCCCGTGTGAAGTATTTTCCATGTTGCAAAGCGGTCTCACTCCCGTGGTGGCCTCCCGTTGCCGGCGGCTTCCTCGCCCCGCGGCGTGCAGGGGGAGCACACAGCCTCAGGGACCGCGAGGGGGGCTGTGGGGGGCCCGGCGGGATGGCCCAGCTGCACCCCCTCCCCAGGCGGCTCTTTCTCTTATGTCGCTGCTCCTTTAGCCAAGTACCAGATGGCTCATTCCGGTTTAGTTTCTTACGGTGGAAACGCGCAGCCCTGGGCTCACACACTGTTCACGTTTGGTGTTTCAGATCCGAGGGACGTCGCCTGCTCGTCCTCCCTGGTGGCGGTAAGCACCCCCTCTGCCCTCCTTTCAGCTCCTAGGACTGTGTGGCCAGGTGTCCGCCGGCCCGGGCGGGGTCAGTGGGTAACCAAGCATGGCCCGGGTCCCACCCTCGAAGGATTGTCAGTGTCAGGAACAGGCTGGCCATGACCGTGGCGACGGACCCCCAGCCAAGAAGCGTGGAGCAGTCTGGGCTGGGACGTCCCGCACAGGCTGACGGCAGTCCGGGCCCCGGCTCCGTGCGGCTCCTGGCAGGTGGTGACCCCTCTCTGGGCGAGGCCCCTGTGGCCTCACACCCAGCTCCCCGCAGACCGTAGGGCAGACCCCACAAATCACTCTTTCTGACTGCACCTGCACGCCTCCGCCCTTCCCTTGGGCCCACACTGGTCCCTCGGAACAGCCTGCCAGGGTCCCAGCAGCCTCGCCAGGGTCCCAGCAGCCTGTCTGGCCCCAGAGCCTTGGCCTGTTTCCGGGGCCATGTGCTTTGTCCCTCCCACCATGAAACTCGTGCTCTCTCTCTCTCACTCTCTCTCTTCCTGACACTGTGCGTCCTGGTCCTCTCCTGACCCCAGCCCCGCCCAGGCAGAGTGCTCCTCCGGCCCTGCTCCTCCGCCTGCACCCCAGAATTGTCAGCACCCCAGCCTCTTGCCCCCTCACCTGTGCCCTCACTGCTGGGCCCTGACTCTCAGCACCCTGGGTGCCCATGGGGAGCCTCAGTGGGGCGTCTCCCTGAGCAGCAGGGTCACACGGGCCACTGCCCACCTGCCACCCCGTAGAGGCGCCTGGACATCTCAGACGTGCCATGACCGAGTAATCTGTCCCCACGTCACCCCGCAAACTAGCTGGGCCCCTGGAAGTCCCTGTCTCAGCCGGGGAGCCGCTGTCCCCGCTGCGGGCAGGCCACCTCCCCACGCTGGCCCCCAGCACCGTCCTCTCCCCTCTGAGCCACTGCTTCCTCAAACGATCCACCCTCACTGCCCCCACCTGAGCTCCACCCCCAGCCTGGGGAGTCAGAGTGCGTCACGGACTTGACTAACGGCCTCCCGCGGTTCCCCACTTTACCCGGCGCAAACCCTGCTTACCCCTTGCTGCCTGTCTCCCCGCCGGGAGGTGACCACGAGGGTGGGCGCTGCTGTCGCTCACCGCCACGGCCCGCTGCTCCCGACCAGAGAGGGACCCGACCCTCTGCTCTGACCCCCTTGAACGCTTGGGGCCTCGAAGCACAATTAATCCGAAAAGAAGCGTTCTGGTACCTTATCAAACAGAAACAAACCCGACTTTTAAAGTCACTGCCTTCGGGAAGGTTGAACAGCACATTAGAAGAAACAGTTACAGTTGATATTGAAAAGCGTTTAAAAGCCATCTTCCTGCCGCGAGCGAAGCTCGTGCAGATCGGCGTTTGGTTGTGCTGTGAGCAGGCACCGCGCCAGCCGGCCCAGTGGCTGCGCTCTGAGCCCTGAATTCCCCACGACGCCACCTGCCCGGACTGGCCGCCGCCCCCGGCAGGGCCTCTGTTCCTCGGGAACTCGGGAGAGAGAAACACTGCCCGGTACCAACCCCACACACCTTCCCTTCAGTCATTTAAAAATGTCTGGGCGCCTGGGGGGCTCAGCTGGTTGAGTACCGACTTCGGCTCAGGTCGCGGTCTCTCAGTTCCTGAGTTCGCGCCCTGCGTCGGGCTCTGTGCTGACAGCTTGGAGCCTGGAGCCTGCTTGGATCCTGTGTCTCCCTCCCTCTCTCTCTCTCTCTCTCTGCCCTTCCCCTGCTCCTGCTCTGTCTCTCTGTGTCTCTCAAAAATAAATAAACATCTAAAAAAAAGTCAAAGCCAGTAAGGAAAATCAGGTTCCCGTCATCAACGGTTTTTCGTTTCCTTATATAACCTCAGCCTTGGGTTATTCTTCCAGAAGGGTCTTCTTTCCACCTTCTCTCCTCTGAGGGCCGGGAGCCCCCGGTCAGCCCGTTGTTTTAGTTGAGTCGTGTCTCCTTTCCCTGTGACGCGCTGCTGGGTGCCCCGTGTTCCGCCGCGGCCGCCGGCCGTTGGTCCGGGCACCGCGCTAACTCCGCTCTCCTGTCCCAGCACCCGAGAGGCCAGGAGAACGGCGCTCACAGGTTCCGGCTGCAGAAGCCGCTCTTCGCGGACAAGGGCAAGCCTCTGGTGAGTTGCACGGGCCCCGCCGCTCCGCGGAGCTCCAGGCCCAGCCTCAGTGACGGGCTCGGGCCCCTCCTTCCTCCGTGAGACCCGAGCCCGCCGCTGCGATTCCTTCGGGCAGCAGGCTGGACTTGCTGTGAGTCTGTCGACACAGTTGGGAGGGACGCCCTCATTCAACAGCCGTTGGCAGTGTTCAGTGTCCCAGGCGTCCTCCGTGGCAGGCTGCGTGCCCTGAGTGTCAGTCACACTGTCCCCCCTGCTCCCATGGACTCACATTCTGGGGGCGGGGTGGCGGGCAGAGGGGAAAACAGGAGTTTCCTGCAGCAGCGAAGTGCCAGGCACAGGGCCCACCGGGACGGGTGAGCCATCCCTGAGCAGGGGACGTGGACAGAGCCATGAAGGGGCGGTTGGGTCTGCACGGACCTGGGTTGGGGGTTCAGGGGCCGTACAGGGAGGGCTGGTGAGTGAGGTGGGCCCAAGAGACAACGTACAAGACCGTCTCCCACCCTCTGCGCTGCCACACCCGTGCTATGAAGGAGGAAGCTGAGGCACCAGTGCTCAGCAGCCTCGATGAGCCCGGGGGGCCTCTCCCCTCCAGGAGACTGCCGCGCACTTTCTGACGTGGCTCCACTTTGCTGACGGCACGGGGCCACGGCGCATTGTGGATGCATGTTAGTCATTGAAATTACAGGCTGTTTTCCTTTTCAACCAAGTAGCTTAAAGGATAAATGTGCGACGTGGGCTTCTTACTTTCTTTTTTCTTTGCTGCCTAAGGAAATTTACTTGTGGTGGTTGAAATAACAGAAGGGAGGAAATGATGTCTCGTGCATCTTAGCTCTGAGAATTGAGGGAAACGCAACTGGAATGCTCTAAACTCTCTTCTTACTGCCGAGTGTGCTTTAAACGGTTGGGTGTGTTTGCGCTGTAACAAGAATTCTGCAGACTGGGCGGCTTAAACGACACGCATTTTTTCCCTCACATTTCAAACACTTGTGTCCGGAGGCTGGAAGTCCACGATCAAGGCGCCAGGGATCTGGGGTCCCCGGCTGCTCGTGAGATGGAGCCAGGGAGAGACGCAAGCTCCCGGGCCCTTCTCACGAGGCACCAACCCCATTGTGACGGCTCTGCCCGCCCCCGGGCGTGGGCCCCCGCGCAGGAGTCGGGAGGAGCACGGGTGTCCGGTCCACGCTGTCAGACATCTCATCCAAGTGGCTGGACCCCTCTGGTTGTCACCGAAGACTCACCTTTTCCATGGAGGCGAGACCCCAGATGCCATGTTCTGGCGCAGCGTGCCGGCCAGTCCGCTGCCTGTGTCTCCTGAGTGTGACTCTGCTCCTTCTGCGAAAGTCCATTGACACACACGTCACCAGGGAGACGGCTGCGTGTTAGGAGGTGCTGGTGGGTCCCGCTTCCGGCCCGGCCACGCCTCAGGCGGAACGTGATGTGCCCATGACCGGGCAGATTTTGGTCCTTGTCCCTTCCGTGTGCCAGGAGGGGCTCACCCACTGGGCTTGGCCCCGGGTCACCGGGCAGGATGTCCCTCAAGTTTGGCAGGACACCCTGTTGTCCGCTTCCTGAGCTCAGGTCTGCACACCATCACCACCACCGCGTCTGTGCCACCTGTGGTTCTTCGTGAGGAAAGACGTAACGCAGGGGTGCGTGGGGAAGCAGGTGCGAGCGGAGAGACGCGGCCCCAGCATCACGAGCCAGGTGGACCCTCTGTGTCTTCTGGGTCTTGTGATGCTTGGCTTGTGGGTGGCCGAAATGTGTGACCCTTGCAGGCACACATCATTGTCATCCTCGGCTTCTCAAGGGTCTTTCCTGCTGCCTTGGCTCACCCAGCATGTAATGGGCACCACGTGGGTGTTTTAATGCAAAAGGTGACTCCACGTGGTGCACCAGTGGGGACCCACGAATTCCCAGGGGAGACCTTTGTCACAGTGCAGCTGCAGGTGGCACAGGGCGTGGCCTGAGGAGGAAGCAGCTTTCTTCTCCTCGTTTGTTTGGGGGATTTTTTGTTTCTGTTTCTGTTTTTTTTCTTTTTTTTGAGACACAGCATGAGCAGGGGAGGGGCAGAGAGGGAGACACAGAATCTCAGGCTCCGCAGAGCCTGACGCAAGGCTCGAACCCCCAAACTGCAAGATCACGACCTGAGCCAAAGTCAGGTGCTTAACCAACTGAGCCCCCCAGCACCCCTGTGTCTGTTTTTCAATTTGAGGGAAAGCAAGCTCAAGCAGGGGAAGGGCAGAGAGAGAGACTCTGGAGCAGGCTTTCATGCACAGTGAGGAGCCCTGCTTAGGGCTTGATCCCACGACCCTGGGCTTAGAGCCTGAGCCAAAATCAAGAGTCAGATGCCCAATGGACTGAACCACTCAGGCGCCCCACCCTTTGCTTTGTCTTGCAAAACCCACCAGACGCCCCCTTTTCCCTCTGTCTCCTCCAGACACGGCCAAGGACGGGAGTTTGGTAGGTAGGAGCCTACCTGTGCATAAAGATGAGTGGGTGTGGGAGGCCCTTCCCGACAAAGGCCACGCTTGCTCGGATGGAGAGCGGAGGGCCTGGATTCGAGGCTTTCCTCCAGCCCAGCCGGCGATCCAGACACGCTTTACGGATCCCGGACAGGCTGTGACCAGGCGGGCTTCTGCGCACGATTCCTGCTCTGAGCTAGAGACATTCTCCTCTAGGCTGAGCAGCTCTGTTCCTCTGTGTTCTCTCTTTGGCTGAATCTCATCCGCTGGCGACTCAGCTTTCATGCTTACAAAACGCCCGTCCGAGACCCGAGACCATACGAATCCTAGAAGAGAGCACGGGCAGTAATGTCTCTGACATCGGCCACAGCAATCCCTTTCTAGAAAGTCTCCAGATGCAAGAGAATCAAAAGCAAAAATAAACTGTCGGGATTTCATCAAGGAAAAGCTTTCGCTCGGCCAAGGAAACCATTTGGAAATGGAAACCAAAAGAAACCAAAGGAAAGCACTGAAAGGCAACCGACGGAACGGAAGAAGATATTTGCAAGTAACATAGCAGACAAGGGTTAGTATCCAAAATATATGAGGCGCTTATACCACTTAATGCCCAAGAAACAAACAGTCCAATTAAAAGACGGGGAGAAGACGCGAACAGACATAAGGAAGACATCCAGACGACAAACACAGGAACACGATATGACGTCACCTCCACCTGTCGGAACGGCTGAGATCGGCCGCACAAGCGCCAGGTGTCGGCCGAGGTGGAGGAGAAGGAACGCTCGTGCACCGGTGGTGGGGACGCCCGGGCGCAGCCGCTCTGGACATGTGGCGCGCCCTCCGAAAGTTAAAATCAGAACTCCCTACCCTGTGACCAGGAGCCATACCACTGCGTATTTACCCAAAGAATACAAAAACATGAAATCAAAGGGATACATGTACCCCTGTTTATAGCAGCATTATTTATGGTAGCCAAGACAGGCAGGCAGCCTAAGTGTCCGCTAACTGAAAAATGGGTGAAGAAGATGTGGTGTACACACAGTGGAAAATGAAATCTCGCCATTTGCAATGACATGGGTGAAGCTAGAGACGATTATGGGAAGAGAAATCAGTCCATTGGAGAAGGACAAATACCACATGATTTCACTCGTATGTAGAATTTAAGAAACAAAACAAATGGGTGAAGGGGGAAAAAATAGAGGGAAAGACAGACCAGGAAATGGATTTTTAAAATTTTTAAATAGGCTCCACACTTACGTGGGAGCCAGCACAGAGTTTGAACTCACGACCCTGAGATCAACGGTCAGATGCTTAGGGATGCGAGGGTGGCTCGGTCAGCTAAGCATCTGACTCTTGATTTCAGCTCAGGTCATGACCACTCTCTCTTTCTCTCTCTCAAAAATAAAATTAGGGGCGCCTGGGTGGCTCAGTCGGTTAAGCCTCCGACTTCGGCTCAGGTCAGATCTCACGTTCGTGGGTTCGAGCCCCGCGTCGGGCTCTGTGCTGACCGCTAGCTCAGAGCCTGGAGCCTGCTTCCAGTTCTGTGTCTCCTTCTCTCTCTGCCCCTCCCCCTCTCATGCTCTGTCTCTCTCTGTATTAAAAATAAATAAAACATTAAAAAAAATTTAAAAAAATAATAAAATTAAAAAAAAAAGTCGGGTGCTTAACTGACTGAGCCACTCAGGCTCCCCAAGAAACAGACTCTTAGCTGTAGAGAACAATCTGATGGCCACCGCGGGGAGGGGGCGGGGGTGGGGAACGGAGGAGACTGGTGGTGGGGGTTCACGAGGACACTTACAGCGATGAGCACCGGGTGCTGTGCAGTGGTGACCTGCCACATTGTGCTCCTGTAACTAATATTACACTGGGTGTTAATGAGACTGGAATTAAAAATTTAAATCTAGTATCTTATTAAAATGGTACAGTAACTGTATCGACAGCTACACGTAGGTATTAGTTCATCCGAAAATCTTTGTTTTCTCCTGTAGTTCATACATTTCCTAATTTAGACTTTTCTATTCCATTCATTAGCAAGTGTTTTACATCTTTTTTTCAGAGAAGCAGTTTTAAGCACCTGGGTGGCTCATTCGCTTAAACATCCGACTTTGGCTCCGGTCATGATCTCACGGTTCATGGGTTCAAGCCCCGCGTCGGGCTCTGTGCTGACAGCTCAGAGCCTGGAGCCTGCTTCTGATTCTGTGTCTCCCTCTCTCTCTGCCTCTCTGCTGCTCATGCTCTGTTTCTCTCTCTCTCAAAAATAAATATTATTTAAAACTTTAACAAGAAGAAGCAGTTTAATAAGACAGAGGAGATTGTATAGGTTTGGGGAGAATCTTCATGAAATTGGTGAAATGACCTCACACCGGCAGGACTGGTTTCTGGCATATAATTCGTACCTGAAAATTCAAAAGTAAAATAAAAACCTGTCGCGCAGTTTGCAGCCTGAGCTCTGGGGCCCCTTCGGAGCCCCGCGTCTGCCGTTTACGGTCACTACCGATTTGGTCTCCTGAACGGGACAGCCAGCATCACTGACGCAGAGAGAAAAGTGTATTCAGTGCAGACTCCGATGGAAGTTGTCGTTTCCTGTGCTGTTGGGGGACTCTTGTCGGGAAGATGTACATTCACACCGGGGACAGTCACCTCAGCCGGAAACATCAGATCGTGTGCTCACTGCCAGGCTGCGTCTGGGCTGGAAGCCTGCCCCCCAGCGGTGTGGACCGCGGGCCAGGCACCGGGCTCCTGGCGGGCGTCGGACCGGCCCGCGCCTGGCCTGGCAGTGTCTGGGTTTCACTGGAAGAGAATTCTGAATATCCAGACTCCGAATTTGTGGAATATGGGAAGTGGTTTCTGAATTCTAAAATAATGCCGTTTCTGGTAACGTGCGTCCAGTGTGAGCTCCTGAGAAAACACACAGGGCCGTGTTGCAATTCATTCAGCCCGCCCTAAAAATTACGTGTAATTCTACCAGCAGTAACCACTGTCAATTTAGTATTTAGCTGCTTTTTCCCGTCATTAGATCCCTCCATTAACTAGATAGAAAAGTAGGTAGGTATTCAATGTTCTTTAAGATCGTAACGAAAACGCGGTTTGGAATGTTTTATTATTCAGTGTGAGGTAAGCGTTAAAGTCTCGTCAGCTTGCTTTTCCCACGACCGCAACACGATTGTGGATGTGGACGCCCTTGGCCGGTTCTTCTCACGGGGTCGGGACGTTCACGTATCGTGTTTTCCGCCTTTCCGATGATCTTTCACGGTAGGTCCTAGCCTGCTGGGTCGAAGGATGCTGTGTGTTTGTAGCATTGCGCACAGACTTGGGGGCCAGGAACCCGCCGAGACCGCGCGAGCAGCGGCCGCCGTGGCAGTGCCGGCCTCGCAGCGGCCGGACGCACCTCCTGCTAACCCCTCTCCTCTCTTTCCTTCCCACGGCGCCGCGGCCAGGACCCCGAGATGCAGTGCTTGCTGCTGCCGGAGGGGAAGCACCCCGTCCCCCAGAACCACATCGTCCTCCTCCCGGCCGACGGCGGGGCCGGCGTGGCCGCCATCAGCTTCACAGGGGCCTTGAAGATCCCCGTGAGTATGCGCGCTTTCGCCTGCCGTGGAAAGAAACCGGCCTGCTGGTGATGGAGCTTGAACGGAGAGATCCGTGGTTCTGTGACCCGTGGGTTAGAAATCTGCAGCGCAAAGCGGGATCTGCCAGCAGCCGGTCTTGGGCCTGAGTCAGGCTGCAGTGCCTGCCTCCCCCCCTGTTTCAGAAAGTTCCAGAATCCATTGCCTCCCCATAGACCTTCACCCACCTCATAGACAAGCAGGGCTTCCCGTGTCCACTTGGAAAACCGGGAAGTCTGGCTTCAGCCGGCCTGCGCCCCCGTGGCCCGGCCCCTCCCCGTTCCCTGAAGACCTTGACCTCGATCCCGGGGGAGAAGCTCACGGACCTCTCCTCTGTGATGTGGGGACGCCCGCTCCACTTTCTCTACCCTCTGAAGTGCTTTTAGGAGAACAGAGCTAGTCCGTTTGAGCACATGTGCTACCGGGGAAGGGGGGTGAGTGCGAGCCGGGGGAGGGGCAGAGAGCCACGCCGGACACACAGCTGCCGTGGGCAGCCTCTGCACTTGCTCTGGGTTTAAGGACCAGATGTGCTGCTCCGCGGGGAGGTGGCGGGCCCAGGCTCCAGGCTAACGGGCGCATGTCACGCATGCTGGGGGGTGCACCCGCGCATGACCAGGGCGTGAAGGGGCCCAGGGAGAAGTCACTCCAGACGGGTGGTGAGATTGCTTGGCTTAGACTTTTCTTGAATTAAAGTCACGGCTCCCTCAGCAGAGGGTCTGGGAGCTCGCAGAGACACGTGGAGATGTGTTGTAGCGTGGCGAGCCACGGTGGGCCACCAAGGCGGGGCCGAGGGCAGAAGCAGGTGCGGAGACACTGTCCATGCGGAGACATCCGGGCGCTCGCTGCTTCGGGGCCTCACGGACCGCACACCTAGGAACGCGGGGCCCCTGCCCGCGTGAGGGACGGGCCACTGCAGATTCCACGCCCAGACCTCACCCGTGCAGCCGTCGGCGAGAAAGGGTGGAGGGGGCGCAGGTCCAGAGCCCCTTTAGCAGCTGGATGAGGCTGGTCTCCAGCCACTGGGGAACGTTGAAGCCCAGACGGGGGCTCCCAGAGTCACCAGAACGTGGGCTGACCTTGTAGGAGATGCTGGTTTAAAAAAAAAGTTACTTTAAAAATTTTGTTGTTAATAACACCAAGTAACTTTTCTGTGGTGCTTTATCCTGCAGGCGCTTGGCTAAGGGTGGGGTGGGGAGGGGTGGGGAGGGGCACACACGGCTGTGCAGAAATGTGGCATTGTGGACGGAGCAGCCTCGGAGCCACACGCGCTGGGTGTCCCAGGCAAGCGTGGCGACCACTCTGAGCTTCCGTTACCTCATCTGCAGTTTGGGCTCAGAGCCTGGCAAAGGCCTTCACGTCCTGAGGGTCACATGAGACCATCAGTTACAGCAGTGAGCACAGCGCCCGGTGCCCAGGACGCCTGCGGCCAGTCACCTGCACGCCCTCTGACCGGGGTCACCGCTGTGAAACGCGGATTCCTTTGGTCACGAAATCACACCTGGGGAGCTGTGCCCTCCACCCGGTTTTGGTGGCTGTCCCTGTGTGCACATGGCACGCTGCCTGGGGCTTATCCCTGTTGTCACCCAGATTTCCCAGCGATGTCCCCAATGACTGTCCCCAGATGCCACCTCTTTCTACACGTGGATGGACCTGAAATCGAGTGCAGACAGGCGTCCCGCCACAGCTGGCAGGCCACGGACCCCGGCCTCCTCAGGGAGACCTACGTCTCTCCTCCTGGGGTCTCCCCAGTGCCCCCAGTGTGTTGGGTGTGGGCAGGGTGCAGGCGCCCGTGGGCGCATGTATGCGGCAGCCGCTGTGTCATCTGTGGGGGCTTCCACACCAGATGGTGAGGGAGAGCGCGCTGGGCGCGGGGACGAGACGGCCCTCCAGGCGCGCCCCCCGCGGCTCCCCTCGACTGTTCCCACAGCCGTGCGGCGTGGGGGTCACGTCAGCACACACTTTTATGGATTCTGGGTACACACGTGCCCGAGAGTGGCCACGGGCCCACGCTCTGACCACCCCCCCCCGGCCCGACTGATCCCACGCCCTCCCTCCCGGCCACGCGTGGAGGTGCTCCGCCAGGCCAGAGATGCCAGCCGCTTCCGCGGGAATGGACTAATTCATGACTCCGCCGCACGCTCAGGTAAACCCACCGAGGACACAGGCCCATGTCTGTCTCTGTCTCTCAGGGCGTGGTCGAGTTCTCTCTGTGTCTGCTGTTCGCCAAGCTGGTCAGCTACACCTTCCTGTTCTGGCTCCCCCTGTACATCACCAGCGTGGGTGAGTACTCCTGCTGAGAGCAGGCGTTAGGTTTGCGCAGGCCTGCTACCGGAGCCCCTCTCCTGTGCGGCGTCTGCCGTCTTGCACGGAAAGGCGCACACGATGCCCGGTGACTTGAGACGGACTGCTGAATCACACGGCGTGTTAGAAAACAGGTGTAGACAGAGAATGCAGGTACGAAAGGTCCGCGGCCATAACAGCAGCCTCGCTGGGGCCCCAGGGCCCATGTCGTCCCCCAGCTGTGACTCTCACTTCCACGGGGCTCTTCCCATCTGGGGCGGCTTGCATTTCAATTCAGGCCTCTTGGAACATCAGGTCACGCCCGCCGCACGCAGAGGAGGCCCCAGGGATCTGAGATAATGGAGGCTGGCTAATCCGACCTGGAAGTACTGCCTGGGGATGAGCTCTGGTTTTAGGGACTGCTGACAGCTTGCCTTGGTGCCTGAAGTCCAGCCATGGCTGAAGCCATAGATGTGACCACACACATAGCTCACACGCCGTGACCCTCCCTGTGCCGTGTGTGACCACAGTTCTTAAAGGATCCTCGAGTGCGGGGCTGCAGGCGTGGCCAAAGGGGCATGGGGACCGTCAGACGGGCTGGGAGCCGGGGATTGCAAGGGTCCCTGGGAGATGCAGGCTCTGGGGAGCACGGCAGCGAGGTGGGGCGTGGAATCCTGGGGTCCCCAGAGTACAGACTGCTATCAGGGAGGAAGACCTTCCCCTGCCCTTCAGGGTTCTCGAAGCTGGGCTCAGAGTCCCATCCACACGAGACACATTTGCAGGAGAAAATCAGATCTCGTCCGGTGCATATGGGGAATCCACATGGGCGTGGACATCCCAGAGACAGACAGGTGACAGGGCGTCCTGAGCTCGGGAGCGGGTGACTCTGGGGGTCCGGGGGGGGGGTTCCAGCAGGAAGGTGAGAGGAGGTGCTGGGCAGAGCGGCTCCGTAGGTGAAGAGGGCCCTCTGCTAGGAGCGCGCTTCCTGCCATGGGCTCGCCTGTCCAGCGCCAGTGTGGGCAGTGGTGGGGGAGGCGAGGAACGTTCCTGAATCGCTGGGTTTTGATTGCTTTCAACTCAGAATATCCTTCAGGTCAAAGTGGCCCTTGTTGGGGGCCCAAACCACATATTCCCCACGGCCACAAGGTCCGGCAGACTGGCTGAGCCCGGGGCAGGAGGGCTGAGTTTCACAGGGACAGCAGGGGAGGTGGCCAGGGGACCGCCACGTGGTGGGGGACAGAGTCTGGGAGGGAGGGAGGGTGGTAAGGAGCTGCTCCCTGCCAAGCAATCCCCTCTCCACAAGGGCAGGACAGTCGTGCAGTGTAGATAGGAGACCCCCCTCTCTGTGAGGGCAGGGAAGCCACACGTGGTGTAGACAGACATCATACCTTCTCTCTTCCTTTGTTCCCCTGCCATTGCAGAAGGGGTCATGAATTTCCTGCTTTTCAGTCTGAGTGATTAAAAAAGCTAAGTCCCTTGTATGTTTGTGCCTTGAGGACACCAGGAAAGGCTGGACCCGACTGATGGTCCCAAATGCGTCCCAGGCCTGTTTCTCCTGCAGTGGGCATCTTCAGTCCCCCTCGAAGCCCAGCATGGCTCCCTCCCCTGCTGTCTGAGGAGGCCCTCAGGGTCCGCCAGGTGTCCTGGGGCACGCCTGTGGTGCCGGAGCCTCGGTGCCAGGCAGTCCTTACTGCCTTCTGTGCTGTGCCTAACTTCCGGCCACCCGGGGACACTGGGCCGGAGGGGTGTGGACTGGGCCGCCCCGGGGACACTGGGCCGGATGGCTGGGGACTGGGCCGGACGGCTGGGGACTGGGCCATCTGGGGACACTGGGCTGGAGGGGTGGGGACTGGGCCGAGCCCGGAGTCCTATCCGGGTCAAGAGCGCGGCTTTCATCCTTCCTGCGTCTCCCACCTGGTGGTTGCCTTCGCTCCTTCGACCCGAGTTCGCCGCCGACGGCTGCTTGGTTTAGGTCACGCCCAGAAAGCACAGGGGCGCCAGGCATGGCTGTGCTGTGCTGTGACTCGCTCACCAGGACACTTGTTGTTTTGTTAGATCACCTTGACGCCAGACAAGCTGGGGAGCTCTCCACCCTGTTTGACGTGGGCGGGATCTTCGGTGAGTCCCTCCCTCCCTCCCTGTCAGACCTGGACGGTGGTGTGTGGACACCTGCGCCCCTGTTCCCTCTGAGTTGACCTCCTGTTGAGAGGAACACATGTTCCCCCAAATGTTGGATCACCCAGGTGGATGCGTGGCCGTCACCCTGGGGGGCACAGTCCCTTCCCGCTGCCCTCCCCCCCGCAGGGTACAGACTTGGAGCTGGCGCTGGTGGCAGACTGGCGGCGTCAGTGCCCTGATAGTGAAGGGGCTTTGGGGCCAGCCGAGGAGCAGGCCCTGCCCAGGGTCTTCTGGGAGATGCCCCCCGGCTCCCCCACATCCCACTGTGACCCCACATGGCCTGTTCACTGAGGCAGCTTCCTGCCAACGGTGGGCGGTAAGTGTGGACAGGGACATGGAGAAGACGATTCTCACCGCCGTCTCCATGTTCCGCCGTCACTCCGTGGGGTCCTGCCCCACACACCCCACACCACCTCCGCATTGCAGGTGGGATCCTGGCGGGCGTGATCTCAGACCGGCTGGAGAAGCGGGCCTCCACCTGTGGCCTGATGCTCTTGCTTGCGGCCCCGACGGTAAGCGAGGCCCCCCTCCAGGCTCAGCCTCATTTGTGGCTCACGGTTTCCGGATGCTGGCCGTGGGCTCAGGACCCTCAGCGTGCCCCCTCACCGAACCCGCCCAGCCCCCTTCCCCAGATGTCTCTCCCCACCCCCCGCACGTTGCCAGGCCACTCTCCATCTCTGGCTCCCTTTGGGGTGCTCCCTCCCCCAGCCCCTTCCCCATAGGCTCCCGCTCAGCCTAGATCTAGGGTCCCCCGCCTCCCCAGGCAGCAGGGACTCTGCTCACGGTAGCGCTGGCTTCCACTGCTTTTAACGCATTTGGTGGCAATGACCTTGGGCAGGTGAGGTCAGATGAAACCTACTAAGTCAGCACCATGTCAGGGCAATAGCACCGTCACTCACCGGCCTGCCTGGCACACACCTGCCCGTCACCGCTCTGCTTGGCTGTCCAGGCCTCTCAGGGCCTGGTGCCGCCCGATGCGGACCCACGGAGAACCTCACGGTAGAAATGGCAGCGTGGCCCTGTGGCCCCTGCCACAGGACCACCGCCCCCCGCCCCCGGCAGGTGCACCTGTTCGGGCGGACGGTCTGAAGAGGGGGCCGGGTGGGACGGGGGCACGGAGCCCAGGGAGAGCTGCCCAAGCCTTGTCCCCAGCCCTGGATGCTCAGAGCGGGAGGCGCCGTCAGAGCCGTACACGGGGACAGGCTTCCCGGTGCCTGGCGAGGGCTGCAGGGTCTCCGCTCCGTCTTGGGGCCCCCGCCCGGTTGCCTGCCTGAGAACCCTGGGGCCTGGCTCTTGGGAAAGAGACCCATGGGCAGCGTCCAGCTGCGCATGGTGACCAGGTGCCCCCCTGCCTTTACACCGTTCACAGCTCTACATGTTTTCCACCATCAGCAGAATGGGCCTGGAAGCCACGACCGGTGAGTCCCTGCGGCCTGGCTCTGCTCCTTCAGACGCGATTTTCACCCGTGCTACCTGATGAAGCCGGGTCACCAGTTAGCGTGGAGGCGCTGGCTGGTGCAAGTGCAGCCTGCAGTGTGGCCCAGAGAGTCCCTGTCCCTCTCCAGGGGGTGGGGGGGCCCTCCAGGAGTGAGGCCTGCCCATCCGCAGGCTTGAGAGCAAGCATGGGAGAGCACGGCCCCCCCTCTGGGGCCGTGAGGAGGCGCCCCAAGAAGCCACGTGTCCCCCCGGGAGGCAGAGGCAGGGCTGCACCCCAAGACCTGCACCCCGACAGGTGAGGACAGGCCGGCGGGGCCAGGCTCCCAGCCGCCCTCCACCAGCCGCCTCTCTGAGAGCGGGTGAGGCTGCTGGAGGCTGGTCCTTTCCTTCCTGGGAGCAGCGCCATCAGGTACAGCTCTGGCACTTGGGAAACGTTTTTTTAAATGTTTATTTATTTTCAGAGAGAGAGAGCAGGGTGGAACAGAGACGGGGGGTGGGGGGGAGGGAGAGAATCCCAAGCAGGCTCTGCACCATGAGCACAGAGCCCGAGGCCAGGCTCAAACTCATAAACTGTGAGATCGTGACCTGAGCAGAACCAGATGCTTAACCCACTCAGCCACCCAGGTGCCCCTCTTTTTTTTTTTTTAAGTTTTTAAATTTATTGTGAGAGGGGCAGAGAGAAGGGGAGAAGACCCCATATGGGCTCCCCACTGTCAGCACGGAGCCTGACTCGGGGCTCAGTCTCGAAGATGGTGAGATCATGACCTGAGCCGAAATCAAGAGTCAGATGTTCACTCCCTGAGCCCCCCAGGCTCTGAACAAGCCAGCAGTGGTGACTGGGGGATGCAGGCTGTGCGTGCGTGCGTAGAAGTTACCCAGAGGGCAGGTTGCTGAGCCAAGGGACTGCTAGGTCTCCCGTGACCCGCTGGTCCAGAAGCTTCTGCACAGAGACGTGTGAACCAGTGGCTAATTCTGGAAAGTGATCCTGGAGGACAGTTTAGAAAGTGTGCATTTTAGAAGTAGGCACGTTACCTTGCCCCCCGGGAGCTTGGCTGCTCTGGGGGTCCGGGGTTCCCTCGGGGGCAGCCGTCCACAGCTGCAGGAACAGAGAGAGAGAGAGAGAGAGAGAGAGAGAGAGAGAGAGTGAGTGAGCCCTTCCCGCTGCAGAGCAGGCCAAGGCCAGATTTGTGCTGGCCGGCACTGACGACGGGGAGCATTCGCACACCCCCGGCACGTCCATGCTCGGGACACTGGGGTTCTGGTCCCTCTGGGCTGTCAACGCTGGCCGCCAGTTGAGGGTCGAGAAACGGAGTTGCAGGTTCTCTGGACATAGCCTGGGCCTTCGGGGGAGCGTGGTGGGGACTTAGGAACATACCTGGGGCAGGCTTGGAGGACCCCCACCGCGCTGGCTCCAGCACCCACTCACCCTGCACCCCCGCCGGGCCCACACGTGATAGCAGGGGCGTGTCCCAGGGGCTGCCGAGACCCCGGGGCCTCCCCCAGAGGGTGCTGTTGTGCTGCTAAATGCCTCCTGGTTTCTGGTTCCCACAGCCATGCTGCTCCTCAGTGGCGCCCTGGTCAGCGGGCCATACGCCCTGATCACCACTGCCGTGTCCGCCGACCTGGTGAGTGGCCACACGTCTCCGCGCCTAGCGGGGGAGAGGGCGGGTCAGAGACACTCTCTGTGAGTAAAACGGCGTCTCTAGAGAAGGAGCATCCACCCGTGACTGACATCTCTGCTCCTGCGAGTCCCCGGAAGCAAGTAGAGGGAGGCGCTGGCCCATTCTGTAAGTGAGGGTTGGAGCCAGGCCGAGGGGCTGGTCTGAGGCCCAAGGTCAGAAGCCAGCGGCCTGGCTGGCTCCATCCTCAGTGCCACCCTTGCCTGACCCTGGGGGCTGGTGACCACGCACCCCAAGCTCACCTCTGGGCCCAGGTCTGAGGCGCAGGGGGCTCGGCTCCTCCCTTCATGCGGCCCCCCGGGCTTGGGGACCCCAGAGCCGATCAGGACGGGGTCCTGAGCCCCAGAGGACGTGCTCCAGAGAGGACGCAAGCCAGCATTCACGGTGGGAGATGCCAGTGCCGTGGGGGGGGGGGAGCCTTCCAGGCCTTGGGGTCCATGGAACAGCCCACCTGTCCTTCCTGGAGGGAGGGGGCTGCTGACAGGTGACCTCGGACTCCGCTTGGCTCGGAGGGGGTGGGGCCGCCCTCGTGCGCCTGACAGGAGAGGCACTGCACACAGAGGCCACCGTCTAGCGCGTCCCCACGCCGCTCGCACCGAGGTACAAGATCCTGTTTGAAAAGTCATTTCCTAAATAAACGGGAGAGAAGAGACACATCCCCACGGAGAAGAAGGCCTGCGGACACTCTGGCCTCGGCACCTCGCCCACGGTGACGTCACACCCGCAGGAGACACCTGATGGATGGCCCCCCCAGGGGACTGGGTCAGCACCAGCAGTGACAGGGCGCATGACGGCGTGACCCTGGACACGTGCGGCAAAGACGTCACCTCTGAGACCGCCCTCCCCGAACCCAAGGAGGAAATATCCCTCACAGGCCAGCAGAGGGGCACCCCCCACCCACTCAGGGCCGTCAGGGTCAGGGCCCAGGAAAGGGTGCAGCCTGCCGCAGCCAGGAGGAGGAGGAGGAGGAGAAGGAGCAACGGCCAAGCATCGTGTGGTGTCCTGCACAGAATGAGGTCAAAGTCGATGGTGGATGAAAACCCACGAGTTAGGTCACCGTGACGCATCTGTGCAGGCCCTGACCGTGGCGATGCAGCAAGGCGTGTGAGGCGGCAACCCAGGGCACGAGGGCACCGGGCACATGGCCTGGGTCCTGTCTTGACAGACGTGCACCTAAGACTCTTCCTGGGTGAAACCACCAGCAGCCCCCAGAAATGGTTCGGAGACTCGTGGGCAGGATGGCTGGCCTCCCCTCCCCCGCAGGCCCCTGTGGCTTCTGGAACTTTCCTGCCTCTGGTGGCTCTGCTTCTCTTCTGCGTCTCTGTCAGGTTCTCACAGAGTCACCCCAGAACTCACCGGGCACTCGCTCCCTCTCCTGCTTGGGGCCGTGGCAGGCACGGAGGCTGCAGCCCCCATGCCTGACCCTGGCCCTCCCCTCGGGGCCGGCATCTGCCCGGCACTCACCTGCCCAGCGATCCAGCACTCCATCCTCGGCCCCTTAGGCCCTTCGCTCCCGGGACAACCAGAGGCCCCGGCAGGTCAGCAGGGAGAGGCAGAGGCGTGCTCTGGGGAGCCCACCAGGCACAGCCCCCCATCAGCCCACCTTTGTGGTCATGTCTGCACGGGCACAGAAGGCGCTGGGAGGGGCGCCAGCAGACGGGTCACGGCCCTCTGTCCCGTGCATCAGAGGACAGAGCAGGGACTCCAGACTCCAGGAAGCACGGTTAGGGGCGATTGTCGCTGTGCATGTGTGCTTTAGTTTATGTACTGCTGCGCACGTGCACACAGACACCTGTCCTTATAGGCTTTGGTTTGTGACGTTTTAGGGTCCCAAGCCCTTTTCTCCCCAATCAGGTACTTTTCCTTTACCGACCTCAGCTTGTGCTCCTTCCGCCCTGCCCTCCATGTATCTCTTTGAAAACCACAGCCCCCCGCGGCCTGTGGTTTAGGACCCAGCAGCCCCCACACTGGTGTCCCGGCCCTGCCCTCCTCCCCTCCCTGCCTGACACTGCATTAGCCGGGTTGGGTTCTAGGTACTCCGTAGCCATCGGCAGTGTCACAGCCCCTCGAGGGGACATGGCCGTGGACATGGATGCCGGCCCCTCGGGCGGGGACACGTCAGTGCCTCTCTCTTCCGCATTGGCGGGTGCGGTGTGCCGAGTGAATCGCTGATTATTGAAGAATTCTAAGAGCTCTTAAACCATGATGTGTTTGAACAGTGTCTCCAACGGTGTCTGTCTTACTGTTGAAAACCCATAAGCTTTGTGTATTTTCCCAAAGTAAGTTTGGAACGGAGCGGAGTTCAGATTTCCTGGTGGGAAATGCCCCATGTTCTGAATTGCTTTGCAACGTTGTCGGGTAAACTGTTGCAAAGAGGCGCAGGCCTGCCTCTCACCGGTGCCGAGATGGGCCTCACGTCCGGTTTTCCCTCTCTTCTAGGGGACGCACAAAAGTCTCAAAGGAAACTCCCACGCCCTGGCCACCGTGACCGCCATCATCGACGGGACCGGGTCTGTAGGTACGTGGGTATCTTCAGGGCCAGCAGGTTAATGGTGGTCGGACGGGAAACCACATCGTCATGTTCTGGTTCCCAGATGCCAAGGGTTCCAGATGCTTTGGTAATTGTAGTGTTGCTGGCCTTTTTTTTTTTTTTTTTTTTTTTTTTTTTTACTGCATGAAACTGTTTACAGTATTGTTATAGTGCTTATTTTAAACGAAAGATTATTTTTCAAGACTCTTTCAAAGGTTATTTTTAGTTAGGTAGTTAATGATGCTGGTAAAAGTGTTTTGTTTTGTTTTGTTTTGTTTTTGTCTACAAATGGGGGTGACCCCGTAACTTAAAAACATAAAGATTCGCACTGGATTGGGCCGCAGAGGTTCCAGGAGAGTAGGCCGTGGCCTGAGAGGTCCCCACAGACGCGGGGCAGGGAGAGGGTCAACGGGCAAAGTCCTACAGAAACTCCCCCCTCTTATTCAGGTAATTTTACAAAGAGAACTTAATCTAAAATTTCATCCGAATACAGAAGACCCACAAAAATCTTGACAAAAAGGACAATGTCTCCTCTCTCAAAGGTGGTGCTTACCTATGCTCGATCTTACTTACAGTTAAAAGGTATTAACTTTTTAAAATAAAAAACTATTGGGGTCCCTGGGGGGCTCAGTCCGTTGAGCATTCAGGTCAGGTCATGATCTCACGACTCCTGGGTTTGAGCCCCGCGTCGGGCTCTGTGCTGACAGCTCACAGCCTAGAGCTGCTTCGGATTCTCTGTCTCCCTCTCTCTCTCTGCCCTTCCCCTCCTCACGCTCTGTCTCTTTCTCTCAAAAATAAATAAATGTTAAAAAATATAAAAAACAAATACATAAAAATAAATAATCATTAATAACTTGTACTAATGGAAAAATATGGTACTTATAATCACTTAAAGTTCAGTTAGCATTTCAGCAAAGGTGTGAAATTATGGTAATAATTTATTGTAAAAACCAACTGAGGGCAGTTTGATTAATTTCATACCCCAGAGTTCAGGTGCTTGCTGTTGACAAGTCTGAATCATTAAGCAAGAAAAGAGGCTCTGACAGTTACTGTGAAAAAGCGACCTTTCTCTAAATCCCACGCCTCAGCAGCCCGGAGGCTGTAGGAACGTTCTAAGGTGCAGGTCGTGGGTGGGAGAGTAAGGCAGCATCCCCACACTCAGTCTCGGGTCAAGGTCACGCACATCAGAGCGCCAGTTCTCTGTGACACAACCGTAACACCTCAGGTCCATTCCGTTACAGAATTTCTGTCAACCATGGATTTTTAAAATTGTCAGTAGAAGAAAGTAATACAATGTTCAGATCGCTTTCAGTATTCAAAGTTCAGCCCCATTCAGAAACAGATAAACGGTATATGGCTCTTAAATGAGTCAGGACAAATAAACTTTACAAAGAGACGACTCATAAGGGACTGGCCGGCCCTTCTCAAACACGAGCAGATCAGGAGCGCGTGCAGACCCGGAGCAGGGGCGTGCCGCGTCTGTCCACCGTGGCCGGACGGCTCCGGGGGAGGCACGCTGCGTGCCTGGCTGGAAGTGGCTTCCCTCCATGTGAAGGACTGCGTGCTGGGCTTTTCACCCAGACCAGCTGTTGGCACAGTGTGGCCTCTGGGCCATCGGCCCCCTGACTTATCGCTGCCATTTGGAGACCGACGGAATCTGAATTACGTTCACTTGGCAGGAAAACTAGCAGGTCCCCAAGCATAGAGATCGAGGTGTGAGCAGCCTTGTTCCGGTTCTGGAAGAGCACTCAGTGGCGCGCTCTGGAGGAAAGACGGGTGGCGGGGCGCAAGGCTCCTGCGCTCAGAGATGACAGTGCAAACCGCTGAAGCCTGCTCCGACCCGCAAGTCAGGAAGCTGACGGCAGCATTCTGGACCTTTCTCCACCTTCGTGCAGGGAGCACGCGCTCTGTGACGGCTCCTTGCCAGCCGGGGACCCTGTAGCCTCCCGACAGCTCCCTGCCAGCCAGGGACCCTGTAGCCTCCCGACGGCTCCCTGCCAGCCGGGGACCCTGCAGCCTCCCGACAGCTCCCTGCCAGCCAGGGACCCTGCAGCCTCCCGTCCGGCCTGCCCGGCACCAGCGCCTGTGCTCCTACCTCGTCCCTCACTGGATGCGGGATGCCCGTGCTCAGGAGTGTGGCCGGTGGCGCCCGCAGCCACCCTGAAGGACCCCGCAGCCATCCTGCTGTCACCTGCTGCCCCAGGCGTCCGAAGTGGGGGGACTGAGAGGGAGGGGGCACATGGGTGGGGGGAACATCTGGCGTCAGGACGGTCTCATGGCAGCAAAGCCAAGCTCTTGCCAGACGAAGGTGCCTCAGTAGAAGCATGGGTCCACTGGCGCCTGGCACCTGGGGCTGCCCCTCTGTGTGGGCCTCTCTCCTGGCAGTGCCCATGGGCCTGTGTGGTAGCTGCAGGTAGGCAGCCGCCATCCGGTGCCAGGCACCCACTGCCGTCTCACTAATGCAGGATCCCAAGCTCTCCCCAGCGCTCTCCGCTGCCAGCGGCCCCCCTGTGGCTGCTCACAAACACCAGCATGTCCCTGCACGGGGCCTTTGCATTAGCTGTGCCCCTGCGCTAGAGGCGCTCCCCTCCGGGAACCTCACGCCCGTGCCCTGTGCCCTGGGAGTCCTTGCTCAGGAATCACACCACCGTGTCAGCGAGAAGGCTCGGCCTGCCGGGAAGGCAGACCCTCGTCCCCCGCACTCGGGGCCTCTCTTCTCCGCGGCACCTTCCACCCGCCTGCCTTGTGCCATCCCCTCTCCCTCCGCCTGGACAGGAGGATTCCCAAGGACAGGAGTCTGCTCTGCCCCCTGCCTATTAGCACAGAGATGCTGCCTGCAGCAGAGTCACTCGGCGAAAGGAAATGAATTGCCTGGCCATTACGGCACCCAGCACGGCAGACAGCCGGCCGCCTCCTGTGGGGGTGTCGAGTTCACAGGGGAGGGGCTAGGCCGGAGGGCACCGCTCATCAGGACGGGGCGCCTGTCCCCAGAGCCCCCGGCCCCCCTCTGGCCGCCTTCCCAGGGCCCCCGGCAGCTCGCCTCGTGCAGCAGGTCCGGCTTGTTCTAAGAGGCACCGGGCATAAGGGGGCCCGGCTTGAGCCTCTCTTCTTCCCCAAACTCCTAGCTGCCCTGTTTGTGGATCATGGGGTGACTTTGAATTTGCTGGGCAGTGCCAGGGGTCACCCCCGTGATGTTTAAGTTGAGACATTTCCCTTCAGGGGGCCTGGGGGCAGGCAGCATGGCTTTGCCGGCCCTCCCCACCCACATGAGACAGCCCCCGGGGCCCAGAAGACACACTCAGTCGGGAATCGGGCCGCTTCTGGGCTGAGCTCAGTTCTCATGAGCCGTGTGACTTGGGGCCACCTTCCATTCCTTCTGTCCCCAGCGGACGGTCCGTAGGTCCGTCCAGCTGCCACTGTGAAGCCATGTCTTCAGGCCACCCTACGGCTCTCCGGCAGCGTCGATGGCTTCTTCACAGCAGACGCTGGCGGTGTGCAAGGACGGAAGTGTGAATTAGGCAAAAAGCACATCTTTCTTGACATTTGTCTCAAAACAAGAGGGAGCAGATGTGCCTGGCTGAGGGAGGTGGGTGCCCCAGCGAGCCCCCGGGGAAACCAGGGCTCAGCTCTAAGCGCCTTCCCCCGCCCCAGGAAGGATGGCCAAGGGCACCTAGACCAGCCCGTTCTCTTCGTAACCTGCAGGGCACTAGGCGCAGAGCCCTCGTGCCTCGACCACCGCGGCCCCTGCGGCTCTGCTCGCTCCAGGCCTCGGCCCCAGGAAGCCCCCGCCGTGCAGCAGCCACACCCCTGCCCTCCCCTCTCTGCTCAAGGGCCGCCCCTCCAACGAAGGAAGAACGGCTTGGGCGGAAGGACGGCTCAGTGCTCAGAGCCGCCTCCCCATGGGGCGCACGCCTGTGGTTCCCGTTCCACACACAGCAGGTGCATGGCGCCTCGAGTTTTTTCCAGCTAATGTTTATTTTCCAAAGTAACACTTGATGTGCCTTCCGAGGCCAGAGATGTCGGTCCGTGTGCCGCCCCCAGCCCAGCCCCTCCTTCGAGATGCAGCCACGTCAGCTGCTCCCTCTCGTCAGAGCTGCACACGAGTCTGTGTGCTTCTCCGCCCCTCGGCTGGACGCCTCTGCTGTCCTGCCGGGAAGGAGGCCGGGGCTTGGCTCCTGAACCCCCCTTCCCCTTCGTCCTCAGTCAGCCCGTCTCATCGTGTCGGCGGCGGCTCCCTCTAAGCCAAGAAATAAGCTCTCTGCGGTTGTGCGCGCTGCCTTGCTTCCCCGTCACCCGCTCTGGCCTCAGCTGTGAGGGGCGAGCAGTGCTCCGGTGCCCTGTCCCCAAGCCTCGGCCCCACCGCGCCCCCACGCTGGCCCCATCGTCTAGCTCCCCGTCTGCCCCTCTTCAGTGGGGACTTGCAGTGGCCTCCTGAGTGGTAGCCCACGGGAGGGGAGCGTGGGGCCGGGAGCGTGAGCAGTCCGATTCTGCTCCAGCTTGTGGGTGGGAATCCTGGGCTAAAAGAGCTTTTCTTCAGGATTCCAGTGTCTTGGAGCTCACGGCCTCCACTGAGAGGTCTGCTGCCCCCTCGGCCCAGCCTTCTGCCTGCTTCCCCCCAAAACCTCTGGGCACACTTCTTTATCCCTGGCGCCTCTCTTCAGCCCCTGTGCCTCGGAGACCCGGGCACTCACTCCACCTTCCCCTCTGCGAAATTGTGCCTTGTGTCTTCCCTGGCCTGAGACCCTTCCCGCTGTCTGTCTCTAAGTCCTGGAGAACTGACTAGTCAGATGTTAGTTAACCTTTGTCGGTTAATCCGTCCATCTTTTTCTTTGTTTCCTTCTTTCCTGTCTTCTTCTCTTTTCTCTGCTTTCTCAGAGATGTTTTGACTTTGCTTTCCAATCTTCACTTGGGCGGCCATCATGTTGGCATGTTCTTATTTCTTGGACGCAGCGTATATTACATTGAATCCTGGAATTGTGGATACTAGTTTTGTGAAAATATCATATGGTCTGAGTTAGTTTTCTATCGATCATCTGAAGGTGTTACAATTTCCTGGGACTTTTCTCCCCCCCAATTTGCTTCTTTCCTCTGGGTTCCCCTCCTTTCCACTTCTTTACTGTCACCTTGGAGGTTTCTCAGACACAAGTGAGTCGGGCCGGCCCTTCGTAAATTTGATTTTGAGAATGAGCCACCAAGCACTTACTAGGAGCCCTTTCCGCACAGAGTGGCGTGTCGACTTCTGGTTGTCCCAGCCATGGGCTCCCACTGGAATCTGGAGGAGACTCCCCAGTGCCCGCCGGGCGTGGGCCTGGGGCCGGCACTCCCGTCACTGGGGGAGGGTGGGCACCTGCTGGGTGGTGGTGAAACATACACATAGGTCCGTGCTTTACATATGTGTATACTTCTCCCCCCACCACTGAGGAGCACAGACGAGCGGCCCCTTCACAGTGGCTGTGTATTGAGTGTGCACCCCTGAAGGCAGAGTGCCCAGTACAGCCGCAACACCCATCATCCAACGAGCCAGTTAGCGTGGACGGTATTAGAACTTACGAACCTTGCTCAGTTCACCAGGAATACGTTTCCTAACATAAGTGTATCTACGCTTGTGCGATAGATTCAGATTCCACTAATAAAGTCGTTCTCTGGGGTTGTTGGGCCAAAGTGTTAAGGTCAAGTACATAGTTTTAGATGTGCTTCCAGAAACAGGCTGTGCCCGTCGCATCCTCCCCGGGACTGCGCACGACCAGTCTGGGAGGCGGGGATGAGGCTGCGCTGTTTCCGTGTGGTTTTCCTGCAGTGTGGGGGAGGTGCCGGCACCGCGCTCCACGCTCGCCGGGCCTGGGGGTCTCGGATATCGCCTTCCGGCGCCTTCCTCACACCGCCCCTGTGCTGCGCTTGCCCCCCTGCAGGAGCGGCGCTGGGCCCCCTGCTGGCTGGGCTGCTCTCCCCTTCAGGATGGAACAACGTGTTCTACATGCTGATGGTCGCCGACGCCTGTGCCTTACTGGTGAGTCTGAGGTGCCGTCCGGACGCCGTGACGCTCGTGCCCACGGGAGCGCAGCCCACGGGGAACCTTGGCTGAGACCCTGCAGCCTCCCCGGGTGCCTGTGATCCGAGGCCTTCCTCTCTGTGGTCTGAACAAGTGTCAGAGCAGAGCGGCCCGTCCACAGGCTCCTCCCTGCGTGGGCTCCTGGCCCATGCTCTGCCGTGGGCGGTGCCCCTGGGGCAGGCGGCCTGGCCTCTGCTCTGCAGCCCCCGTGCCGGTTAAATGGGCACAACAATGGCACCCCGAGACGGAGCTGGCAGGCCCAAGCCCCCTCGATGCAGTGACCTTGGTGCCCCAGTGCCCCTCCTGCAGGAAGTGGATCCCCGGGGCCGACGGCGACGGGAGTGGAGGAGCAGGGGCTGTGGGGGGCGGGGGCCGGCGCCCAGCTCCCGTCCGTGGCCCTGCTCTGTGCACAGCTGCCGGACAGAGAGGCCGGGCACCCATCACTGGTGGGCCGCGCTCCCTTGAGGGGGGCTGGCGTGTGCTCCACCGCAGCACCCCTGTGCCCGGGGTCCCCGACCTGCGACCACGTGCCTCCTCTCGCTTCCCCAGAAACCCTCCGAGGTTGATCTCTGTGAGGACGAGTTGAGGCTTTGGAAACACCAGCTGTACCCGTCAGATGGGAGTTCCACGTTTTCATTCCCGGGCCGTTACAGGACCCCCGCTTCCTAGAGGGCCCCGGGCCGGCCTTCGCCCCGGCGGCCTGTTAGGTGCTCGGAGGCTGTTCCTCCGAGCGTCTGTCTGTGTGCATGCCCGCGGGCTTCAGCGACGTCCCAGATCGGTCCCACTAAGCGGCAGCGAGGCGTCCATCGCGAGCAATGCGGGGAGCACACTTCTGCTTCCTTTTAAGTGCACAGCCGGCCCCGTGGAAGGCAGGTCCTGGGACCCGGAATGTCGAGGCAGCACAGACAAGCCCCGGGCTAGAGCGGCGGGGACTGAGGGGTAGGGGTTCTGTGCCCTGGGAGCAGGGGTGGGGAGTCGGGTCGGCTCAATGGGAGCAGGAGGCCGGGAGCCTCCTAGGGCTGGGCTCCCTCGGGCACATGGGTCCAGGAAGACAAGGGTCAGTGTCCAGCCGAGGTTGGCTGGGGGTCATCCCTGAGGACGTTTAGCCCCGGGCCTGCCGATAGCAAGCTTTCATTTTTGAACTTACGTAAATACACATAATATGTAGAAAAGAATGTCTGAAGTTGGTCTGGAACTGTGATGTACCCGGTTCTTGGGCAGAAGCAAATCTTAACTCATTGGCAAGGGATGGGCCTCACCGCAGCTCACACCCGGCAGAGAGGACCCTCGATCTGAAACCAGGCCACGGTCCAGTGTGATCGAGGTGACAGACCCCACGGACTGCAGAACAAGACCCCCCACATGCAGATAAGACGTAGTGGCACTGAAGCTCTCCCAGAGGGACGTGCGTCCACGAGGAAAGAACGGGAGTGTGTGAAGCAGAGACGCGGACGCCCCTGGGTGCAGCACAGCACGGAAGCCATGGCCGGCACCAGACACAAAACACAGAACGGAGCCCAGGGGGAGTCCAGGGGCGGGGACAGAGCACAGTCGAAGACGGGACAGCAGAACTATCCAGAATGGGAAGCAGGGCTGCACGGTGGAGAAGGGTGGTGAGCGCAGGCATGCAAACGTGACCGTGAGTGGCCTGCCCTCCCCAGGCAGTGGCTGGGCTTAAGGCCTCTGCACCCATGACACGGTACAATTGAGAAAGGACAGAAGAGGATGTGAAGGTACCAGCCGGCAAGGGACAACCGGAAGCAAACTGCACCAGCCGGGTTAGGTGGGAGCCCACAGGAGAGCGAGACCTTCTCCCCGCTGCTCAAGGGACCCGTTGCCCATGCCCCTGCCAGGTCTGGGGCTGGGACCCCAACACCCTGCAGGCCACGCTGTGGGGTCAGAACCCGGGGCCCTGCCAGACAGTCTGTGGCCTCAGAGCCCGGTGGCCCTGCTGCCACAGGCATGGGCTGACCCAGGTCGGGGCCCCCGGCGTCTGGGCAGGCACCCAGAGCAGGCAGGCCCCCCTCATCTTGCGTGCAGACGCGGTGCTGATCACACACGGGAGTGTGACCTTTTTTTTTTTTAATCCTTTTAAAATACTTATTTTTGAGAGAGACAGAGTGTGAGCAGGGGCAGAGCAGAGAGAGAGGAAGACACAGAATGGAAGCAGGCTCCAGGCTCCGAGGTGTCCGCACAGAGCCCGACGCGGGGCTCCACCTCACGAAGCGTGAGATGGGGACCTGATCGGAAGTCGGCTGCTGAACCGGCTGAGCCCCCAGGCGCCCCGCGGGAGTGTGACCTTTGTCCTTCAGACTCGATCCTACTGTCGGCAGCATCTCCTTCGCGTTACACGCCCCGCCTCTTCTGCCCTTCGCGCCTGTGACCTGCCCTGGATGACGGCGGGCCCTCCCCACCAGCGCACATGCAGCCGCTCGGTGGGACGTGCGTGGATCAGCCCCGACATGCCCCCTGTTCTGCCCCATGGCCATGTGCCTCTGCCCTGCGCTCCTCTGCCCTGCGCTCCTCTGCGGAGCTCCTGCTTGGGCCCCCCGTGGGCTGGGGTCAGCTTGCGGAAAGGCCCAGATCCGAAGCCGCGGACGCAGTTAGGTGTGGCCCCCGGTCGCCAGTGTGGCTCCATAAATGGCCTGGCCCTGAGAGCACATTCGGGACCAGTGCCGGGCAAGGCAGAGCCCTGTCCCTGGTTTGCTCCCACGGCAGAGGCAGAGGCCACACCCTCTCCCAGAAGTCTCCCAAGAAAACATGGCTGTTCCAAAGGCAGCCTGGTCCGTGCCTCGGGTGCTGGGGCCCAGGAGATGCTCGGCTGCTCTTCTGAGTCCCCGGTGCGGCTCTCTAGACCTCCCCCCACCCCCCGAACCACCGTGATCATGGGCCACCGGGTCTTCATTCTCTTGTCCTAACTTGGATATTTTATGATTGGACTCACTTCATTTTGAACGTTACTTGATCCTGGACATTTTAAGCTGAAATCTGTCCTTGCCTCCAGGAGCACGGCCTCCGTGTGACTCACAGGCCCACAGCCTGGGGCCCGGGATGCCCTGGCCTGTGACTTGGGGCCTGAGCGGCCGTCTGCTGGCAACTGACGTGGGGTCCCCACCCATGGGGTCTCCCCAGGCGCTGACACGGGGTCCCCACCTCAGGGTCTCACCGGGCACTGACGCGGGGTCCCTGCCTACGGGGTCTCTCCGGGCGCTGACGTGGGTCCCCACCCACAGTGATGGCCTCTCATCCTTGTCCTTTGTTCTGGGTGCAGTTCCTGATTCGCCTCATCCACAAGGAGCTGAGCTGCCCCGGGTCGGCGACCGGGGACCAGGTTCTGTAAGTGCCCCTCCCCCCCCACACCCCCAGCAGGAGGCTGAGGGCCTCCCTGCCTGCCTCCCCGGCCCCTCCTAAGACCCAAGGGAGGAAAACCCACCATCTCCTTCATGCTGATTCTTCCTTTCCTAATAAATGCCTCAGGGTGGCTGATCCTGGTAGTTAATCTCTCCTCAGAATCTGCAGGAAAACATCAGGAAAATTGCCTTCTGTGTTGTATTTGAGCTGCGGCTTCAAGACCAGAATAACAGCCCCCAGAGCCCAGCCTGCCCCCCCCCCCCGTCCCTGTCCCTCTGTGTCCCCAGGCGGCCCCAGAGGCTCTTGGGAGCTTGCGCGTCCCTCCTGTGCCTGCTCTGGCCGTGTCACGAGCTGCCCCTTTGGCCTCCTCTTCCAGGTCCAAGGAACACTGACCACCGCATCCCCTGGAGGGAGGCGGCCTGTCCTTCACCAACGGCCTGTCAAGGGAGAGTTCACGTTACAGGATCCTGTGTTGGGAACAGTGATGGGCCCTTGCCGTTTGCACTCACCCTGGAAAAGACAGAAGCCACCCCAAGAGGGTCCAGGTGCCGTTTTAGGCGGGCTGTGGAGCTCAGCACAGCGGACAGGGGCGCGTGGGCAGTGCCCTTGCTGCGGCCGGGCTGGGGACACGCGGCGGGAAGGGCAGGCGCTGGCGGCTGGTGCTCAGACAAGCCTGAGTCTGAGGGGCTGCAGCAAGGCTGTCAGAGCAGGGGCGCCGTGCTGGCGGGACCTTGATGTCCTGCAAACGGGCCGCGTGGGGACCGGGTGCCGAAGCGGGCGCGGGGCGCGGAAAGGTGTCACAGCATGAGCAGCCATGAGGCCGTCAGCCTGCTCGCCGGGGGCTCCGGGAGTGCCAGCGCCGAGCGCCCGGGGCCCCTGCGGGTGTCGGCGGTTGTGGCCGGCGTGGGCGTACTGGTGTGGTAGTCACCGCGACTCGCCGGGCGCCTGGGACCGGCTGCAGTCCGTCGCGCCGGCGTGGGGCTGTTTACTTAGGATGTGGTGTGCGTTTTAGAAGTCGAAGAAAATAAATGGCATTTTGTTATTTATTAAGACAAACTCTCATTGGTTTGTGGTTTTTTGGCCATTTGTTTTCCCAGCTGCCTCACAAAACACTTCTCGGCTCTTTGAAATAAAATGGTTTTTTAAAGTTTATTTTTATTTATTTATTTATTTGGGGAGAGAGAGTCCAAAGCAGCCCCCTGGCTGTCTGCCTGGAGGAGGCGGCTCGTTCTCACAGAGCGGCAGATCACGCCGAGAGCGAGGGTCTGCGCTTCTCCGACGGAGCCACCAAGCGCCCGAAATAAAACGTTTAAAAAAAACCCTCAAGCAGAGTGTTGATTATGTCTGCTCACGTTTCCCTCCTGCTGAAAAAGAAAACTTCCAAACACCGAGTTCTTGGTTTTCTCGGGTTGGACATGCTCCGGAGCTCTGCGGGGCTCTGCGCGGGTTGTTCATGGCGAGGTGGGGGCCACCGTGCTCAGGGGGCCGGAACCCGGGAGTTTACCGTCGGGCAGGTACCACCGGGAGGAGCAGGGCCGCCCCCGAAACGACCAGCGCCGGGCCAGCTCTGCGCTTCACCCCAACGACAGGCAACAGGCCCTTCTCCGCCTGTGTGACGGGGGCGCGTGGTCGCCTCCCCCGCCACAGCGCCGAGGGCCACCGCGGGAACGCAGCCCAGCGCCCAGTGTTCCCCCGCAGGCTCCTGCCTCAGGCTCTGCAGAGAAGGGCCAGGGAGACGGGGTCTCCTGCCGGCCTGTGCTCCCCAGACAGTCTTGCTTCGCTCAGTGACCAAGCCGCTTGCACATCTGTAAGTTCCCTCCTGCGAGAATACACTCTCCGCAAGCACCGTGTAGACTGCACGCGCGCTACACACAGTTCGCTCCGCCCACCGGGTTCGCTTTCCCTCCGGTTCCTTCCCTGTTGTTTCTTCATTGCAGCAGGGGTCCGCTCCTTTTTGCCTTCCCTCCCTGTCCCGGCAGCAGGGTCCCCGAGACCTGTGCTTGGTCACCCCACGGCCTCTGTCCGAGGTGTCCGGGGTCAGTATCGACTCACCACACCAGCAGGGCAGAGGCAGACACAAACATGCGTTCGCTGATACACAGAGAATCCTCCCCGTTGACCTGCTGGAGCCCCTGCTGCCTGAGGCCTGAAGCCGCCTAGTGCTGGGGTGAGACCCTCTGCCCCTGTGCCCCCGCCCCAGAGAATGGCCACCATCAGTTGTGATTCAGCGGCAGGAAGCTTCCAGGCCATTCTTTTTCCGACTGGGGGGGACTGAAGTCCGAGACGGTCTTCCCCAAGCCACAGAGGAGGGGCCCCTCCGCTCTCCGGAGCCTGCAGGGGACCCCGGGGCACCTGCTGAAACCCACAGTTGGCATTTGAAAGCGAGGAGCACACGCAGCTACTTCGTGAGGCAGTTTAGCGGAAACGTTCTGGATCCAGGACTGGAAGATCTCGCCGCCCCTGTTACAGGAAAAGGCCTGTGATTTCAATATAACCATCAATCTCCCTTTCCCCCGAGCGATCAGCAGAGACGCCGTCAAGGAAGAGCTGTCGTGGCGCCTGCACACCTGCGTCTGCGCGGAGCTGGGACCCAGCCCCCGTGAGCCTGTGCGTCACGGAGATTTTCCTGTTCAAATCCGGGGCGCCGGGGGTGGGGATGTCCAGCGGGTAACAGCCAGGCAAGTGTGACGGGCACTGAAGGAGGCGAGAGCAGGAGCAGAGCCTTCCAGGCGAGCGTGCCCGGAAGTTCACCCTCAACCGCCCTCCAACTGTGACACCCGATAGAAACAATCGAAGGGGAAAAATGGACAGGAAAAACACAGGTCCCGATGCCCATCAGATTTGACAGACGCTGTGCAGATTGTCGTAGGAGTTTGTAACGTTTGCTGTGGTCTGCCTGGCGTGAACTTCCTCCGGAGAGATGTTGGACAGCCACGTGCCGAGGGCTCTGCGGGTTCGGGGCAGGTGGCGAGGAGGCTGGGGGCACAGTGAGCAGGGGCTGCTGTGAATTGCTCACAGTGTGTCCCCCGGAGTGTCCCCAAGGAACCGCAGCAGCCTGATGCCCAGTGCCCCGCTAACCCCGCCAGGGCCTGCGGGGGCTAGGATGTGCAGGCTACATCGCCAACGTGGGACCTTTGTTCAAAACAGGAAAAAGTGCTGTTCAAGGTACTGAAATAGAAAATGTCCTCCTGGGGACGCCTGGGGGGCTCAGTCTGTTAAGCAGCCCGCTTTTAACTCAGGTCATGATCTCACGGTTTGTGGGTTCAAGCCCCGCATCGGGCTCTGTGCTGACAGCTCAGAGCCTGGAGATGCTTCCGATTGTGTCTCCCTCTCTCTCTGCCCCTCCCCTGCTTACACTCTGTCTCTGTCTCAAAAATAAACGTTAAAAATTTTTTATAAGAAGAAAATGTCTTCCTTGCTTCTGCCCTGGGAGGTGGGAGGAGGCCAGTGGGAGATGGGATCTTGGGCCGGGGGGGGGGGGGGGGGGAGGGGGCCAGCACTGTAACCTCAGTTAGAAACCACGGTGCGGAGATAGCGTTATTCAGCACATGAACGCGGCGACCACAGAGCGTGCACACTTCTGAGCACAGGGCCCGTGGCCCTGTCCACTGACGCTCCACCCAGACCCAGCATGGGGCCGGGTAGCAGGCAGGGGACCCTGGTGACCGGTGGCAGGGGCAGTACTGGGAAGTCCGGCGGGGGGTGTCCCCTCGGTGTCCCTCCCTGGAAACTGTGCAGCCCATCGAGGTTCTGCGTGGTCTGTTCCAAACGTTCCTCCCCCTGAAGATTAATGTCAAGGCTCTGAGCTCGTCCTTGCAAGCCCCCCGAGAGACGGGCCACTCAATCCTCCTCATTGCCACCAAAGGCTCATGTTTTCTTACGTGCATCTGGGACGTGTGGGGTCAAGGCTGCCAGCCCCATCACCGTCCCCGGGCCCGGCCCTTCCGACCATTGCAGAGAGCTGCTAACGGCTGCAGAGACACTCTGCCACTCTCCTACGAGAGCAGGGGTCAGAGAGCAGCAGGAAACTCCATCTGACGGGGGAGCTGGCTCCGTCGGGGCCCGAACCACACAGCGGAGCTGGCACGTGGGACAAACGTGAAGCCCCACTGAGTGTAACTGGTGAGTAACAGGCCCGGATGGCACAGTCCCATGACACGAGCGTCACCTGCAAAACTGACAGCTGGGAGCTGCGTGGATTTTTGTCAGAGCCCAAGCAGGGGCAGAGGGGGCCTCACCCCGAGGCTGAGCAGGTGGGCAGAGACGAGGGCCGGCGGGCCCAGTCCTGGGAGGTGGGGAGCCTTGACTTCAATGCCCTAGGCGGCCTGGTCCTTTTGTGAAGTCCTAACCTGAGGCCTGAGCCCGATACTTTGTTAACTTGTTTGATTTCGTACCTGACCTGCTTCTGAAGGCATCTTGGGTAGATGTGCACTGAGGCACAGGGACACTGAATGTGCCCCCGGCCTGGAGCCCACACCCCAGGACGTCTTGGAGTCCACTGGAAAGGGCTGCGTGTGCTCCCGCCCCACGGGCTTAATTTTTATATTTTCAGGCTGAGGTGAAATTCACACGACACGCACGTAAGCATCATGAAGTGACGGAGTGTGCACGCCCGTGCGTGTGGCACATGCACAACGCTCTGCCACCCCAGGGTCTAGTTTCAAATTTTTTCATCTCCTCTCCTCCCCCCTGTCAAGGAATCACAGCCCATCCCCTCCGCCCCCAAGCACTTCGTATTTGAAATGAGGGTTTTCAGATCAATTGGCTTCAGGGCACGATTTAGCATCGCAATTCTAGAGCCAAGCGTCTGGA
>NC_043704.1:4733447-4762586 GCF_006229205.1 Suricata suricatta
TGTGTCCATATGTGTTCATGAGTGTGTGTCTGTCTGTGTATGTGTGTGGGTGAGTGTGTGCGAGTGTGTGCCCTTTAGGGTTAGCTCCTGCCCAAGTAGGTATGGATGAGTGTGAGGGTGTGTCTGTCCATGTACGTGTGCGTGTGCATGTGTGTATGCCTATCTGTGTGCCTGAGAGTGTGCCCTTAGCTCCTACCCAAGTGGGTGTGTGGGTGTGTATATATCTATGTGTCTGTGTACATGTCTGCATGTGTCTATCTCTGTTTTTGCATTTAGGTGTGTGGTGTGTGCATGTATGTGAGGGTATGCATGTGTGTGTGGTGTCTGCACACATGTGTGTGGTGTGTGTGCATATGTGTCTCTGTGTGATGTGTGCACATGTGTGTGCGTGTGTCTCTGTGTGGTGTGTGCACATGTGTGTGCCTGTGTCTCTGTGTCTGCACACGTGTGTGCGTGTGTGCATGTGTCTCTGTGCAGTGTGTGCCTGTGTCTCTGTGTCCGCACACGTGTGTGCAGTGTGTGTACGTGTGTCCGTATTCGTGCGTCCCCTGGTGCTTGCTTCTCTGCCAGACCCTGACGTGGACACCGCCTTCCCGTGCTGTCTGCGCGTCTTGCACTGGATGTGTCTTATTCTCACAATCAGGAGAAGTAACCAGCTCCATTTAGAAGCAGGGATAACGCTAGAAAGTAAAGGAATCTGCCATGCAGGCCGCCGTCTCCCGGGCCGGGTGTTTGGAGTGCATGTTTCCAAGAGGCGACACCAGAGCCGCCCAGCTGAGCTGGGCATATGCCACACCCTCAGGGACCTGGATGTCACCAGCTCTGCAAGCTCTATTTTCAGAGCCCCTTGTCCGGGGAGCTCGTCCTGGGAGCCTGGAGGAGGATTTCAAACCTGACTGGTAGACCAGTGCCATTCATTCATTCAACACACACCCATCGCCAAGCGCTGAGTGAGCTTGGAGGGCGGTGACCATCGGGGCGAGTCCAGGTCGTGCACCCACAGGGCCGCACTCCAGCAGGGGTGACAGACCCTGACGGGCAAACAGGTGACCGGCAGCAGTGCAGGGAGGCCAGGCCCCAGCAGGAACTCGCGGGGGAGGGGACAGCAGCGGGCACAGCACTGTTTGCTGTCAGATGGCCCTCCCTGAGGAAGAGACCTCAGTGATGTGATGAGCACACCGCCCCCGGGGGGGACTCACAGACACACAGCAGCCAGCAGGCACTCAGGTTTGGCATTCTCTTGACATGCAGGCCCAGGGGAGGGGCAGGGGTGCATGGGGAGGTCTGGGGAGGGGGTGCATGAGGGCTGAGATAATCAAGTGAAGCCCTGAGGGGGGGCGGGGCTGGGGCCGGCCAGGCACACAGGAGGCTGTGACCACAGGCCCCTGGCACAGGCTCCCTGGAGGGGGTGCAGATGTGGGTGTGACCGGGGCGAGGCCGGTGACGTAGGACTCAGGGGCTGGTGGGCACACGGGCCCCACAGCTGCTCCGTTTCCTTTTGTTGTGATTCAGCCCAGATTTTCTGCCACCACGAGAGGGCCCCCGGAGCTGAAGCCCGGGTGGCCCAGGAAGAACGGCTACTTTGCGGGGAGCGTCCGGGGCCCGCTCTGGGAGGGGGGCCGTACACCCCTCCTGGCACCTCCCTCGGGATGTGGGCTGTCGGCCGGCCTGTGGCACCCGCAGCATGCGACACCCGGAGAAGGCCCGCAGGCAGACGGGAAGGCGGGAGCAGCCCAGGCTCGGCCAGGCACTCGGGAGGCCGCGTCAGCCTCCTGATGAGAAACGCGGGGACTCGGTCGGAGAGGTTCCCCCACGGAAGCCGGGGTGGCACCCAGGCCCAGCCTGCAGCTCGCCGCCTCTGACCGAGCCTCCTCCTGATTCTCTTGCACAGCTGTTTACCCCCCTCAGCAGGCGGGCTCTTCACGGGCACCCAAAAAGAGGCAAGATAGCAAAGCTGGGCCTGCCGACCCCCCACCTTGACGGTGAGCACGGGGCACCCGTCCTGGGAAGGAGAGGGGCCCTCGGGTCAGGCCTTCAGCCTGCGCTAAGAGTGGAACCGACAGGAGGCAGGTTAACAGAAGAAAATCTGACGTCATGCGCAGGAGACCCAGCGATGACACAGGCCCTGGGGAAGGGGTCAAGTGGGCCGGTTTTACACTTCTCAGACCAAGAGACAGCCCTCGTGGGAGGGACTGGCAAAGAGAACGTAACGTCGGGGGCTTCAGGCAGCAAGGAACTCTGCAGGATTTGGGCTGCGGTAGTGACCGGAGTTGTCTACACAGCCCTCGGGGCTCCAGATGTCCCGCCTCCTATGACAAGGACACGTCCCTCCTCCTTCCACGAGGGAGATTAATTTCCTGCTCTCGGGGCACGGAGGAGGGTCTGCATGCCCCTTCCTGCACTGGCTCTTACGTGACTTCTGTTTAAAATAATCAGCTTGCTGGGGCGCCTGGTGGGGCTCATTTGGTTAAGCGTCCAACCCTCGATTTTGAATCATGTTGCGATCCCAGGGTCGTGGGATCAAGCCCCAAATGGTGCTCCAGCCTAGGCTTGTAGCTTGCTTGAGATCCGCTCTCTCCCTCTCTCTCTGCCACTCCCTTGAGCTCTCTCTCTCTCTCTCTGTCTCTCTCTCTCTCTCTCTCTCAAAAATTAAAATAAGAAATAAAATACTCGATATGCCGAAGTGGCCCATTTTGGAGGTGTATGCCCTCTATCCCATCATTTCATTTTCGTTTTATAGTGTGATATGTTTTTAAGCAAATTCTAAACTCATACCACTGTGCCCTGCCCTGCTTTGCTGGCCGTTTTCTGAGCCCTCTGTTGTGGAGGAGCAAAGATCACACACTCTTCCCCGCTGTGTGGACAAAGTAATCGGAGCTCCGAGAAGCTGAGCAACTTCGTGAGCCAGGTCCCCCAGGACCAAGTCTGGGGACCACTCGGGGACACCAGTGCTGCCGGGTGACCCAGCCCTTGAGGGGCAGGGGCCATGACCACGCCCGTGCCAGCTGGACCCAAACAGAGGGGTGGGCACGAGTACGAAGACGGAGCCCAGGGTCCCAGGTCCTTCATCCGTCTCTGCAGGATTTTATAATCCAATTGCCTGCTGTCGAAAGGGAAGAGAAAGGAGTAAGAAACTCAAATTACCACTACCTTTATTTTTGGAAATGGCAGCATAAAATGAAAAACGAGGTCTCTGGAATACCAAATAGAAGAAAATGACAAATCGATGTCTCCAAATTATATGAAATGCAAGAAAACCATCCAAGTGCCAATGACTCAGAGGAGCCCGGCGTGGGCTTTGATTAGGTCCGGGAGTCCCTGAAGGGCTTTCGATTCAGTGACGAATCGATGGTGTTAACGACGCCCTCCAGGACAGAGCCCACTCTCCTCCAAACCATCGCTGGCAAACGCAGTGTGGGGAGCGGAGGATTTAGCACTTCTGGCTCCCGATCCAGCTGGAACAAGATTTAGCACTTCTGGCTCCCGATCCAGCTGGAACAAGATTTAGCACTTCTGGCTCCCGATCCAGCTGGAACAAAACCCCAGGACCTGTTAACGGCATGAGGACCCCAGGGGTGGCGGACGGATCCGTCAGGGCTTACAGGCAGTGACCAGGTGTGGCCAGGGGTCAGCAGGGGTGGGGAGCTGAGGGCGCGGCACGCAGACCCCACCAAGTGCAGCCAGCACGAGCCCGTGCCGCGGACAGACCATGAAACACGCTGTGTTCCCTCCCCTCCCCCTGCAGCCCCTCTGCGGGGCTCGGACCTGCCCTGGGCACCCCGGCGAGCACCTGCCCCTCAAGTTCCCTGTGAGCCTGTTGTCTCTGGTCCTTGGTAGCAGTCGTCGGTGCTTTCTGCAGAGTGTTTACAATCTGTGCCCCTCGCGTCGCCAGCACCCTGCCTGTTCCAAGAGCGCACTGTGGGACCAGGGACACGCATCCCTCTGGGGCTGGAGCATTTAACTGCCCCAGCGTGGCCGTCCAGAGCCCTTTCCCTCTGCTGTGGCGGCTGGTGGCGTCCAGGGGTCTGGCTCAGACGTGAAGCAGAGGCCGACGGTCCCGTCACTGGAGGGCTGGCGGCAGGGCCGAGGGGAGACGGACCAGAGGCAGGAGGATGGTAATTTTCAGTGGGCAGCGGCGGCTCACTGGCTACAGCTGGAAACCGGATTTTAGCAGCATGTGTTGCTTGCTGTCGGATTCTGCGGCAAAGACACCGTGAGGAAAAGGGGCTCAGAAAACGCCGATCTGGTTTGTGAGCAGGGGTGAAAGGGAGGAGGGAGTTAACAAGTTCAGAAACCTGCAGGATGAGAAGGAACCTGCTCCTCCCAGACCGGACTGGCAGCAAGATGATGACGTTGAGAAGTACCTGTGACAGCTGCCAGCCCAAGTCAGGGGCTCTGAGTGCGACAACCCCCCCCACCACCGCCCTGCGCAGCATTGCAGGAGGGGGAGGGGACGGAGAGTCAGGGTGTGGCTCTCCCACTCGAGCTTCTGAGTCTCGGGACACCAGCGGGTATCTCTCTCCATGATCGCAGTAAGAAGCCCCTCGCATTTCTAGGAGGGAGGTGTCCCCAAGAAACCATGAACCTGGAAGGAAATAGTCAATTCTCATTATTTGCAGTCGCCACCTTCTACAAAGTCTGCGTCTAGAAACCCTTAATTAGCAAACATGGAGCCATCGCTCCGGCTGAGGGGGGGTCACAAGGCTGTCCTTTCAAGCCTCCGGTCACTCCAGGATTGTCATCAATGAACACACAACTTGGTTGGATGTGTGCTTCTTTATAAAATCCCCCATGTCTCCTACACTGTCGGCGCGTTCACACTAGACTCTCGGCCAGCGGCCTCCGAGCTCACCCAGGAGGAGCTGATTTACCCAGGCCTGTGTGACTCACTGCAGGCCGCACTTCCTGCTCTGCAGGTCCGTTTTATTTTATTTTATTTTATAATTTATTTTTTAATGTTTCTAATTTATTTTTGAGAGACAAAGACAGCGCGAGCAGGGGAGGGTCAGAGAGAGAGGGAGACACAGAATCTGAAGCAGGTTCCAGGCTCTGAGCTGTCAGCACAGAGCCCGACGCGGGGCTCGAACCCACAAACTGTGAGATTGTGACCTGAGCCGAAGCCAGACGCTTAACCAACTGAGCCACCCAGGCACCCCTGCAGGGTCCATTTTAAACCATGAAATTACCAGCAAAAAAAAAAAAAAGAAAGAAAGAAAAGAAAAAGCACAAGAATGTGAAAAACACTATATGACACTAAACAGGCCTTAGAAAGGACACGTGTTTCTGGTGAGGACGGAGGCAAGAAGGAGGGGGTCTCCTGGTCCAACCTCAGCTGGGAACGTGCGCGTCCAGCCGCTCGCGGGTTTCCTGCCGGTCCCCGTTCACACCGGAGAACCATCTCTAGGGACCCGGAGCCCTGACTGGGGATTACAAAAAATTTTCCCAAGTAGGCAGATTTGAAAATACAGAATCCACAGGTAAGAAGGACGGACGGTGTTGGGGGCCCTGTGGGAGGCCCTGCAATGACCCGTGCCCGTTCCTGTGGGAGCCGCAGGCAGGCCGAGGAGGGGCCCCGCAGGGCAGGGCTGCAGGCTGGGGACACGGGCCCGGGGGCCCCTCCTGGGGAGGAGAGTCAGGGCCACCCTGAGGAGCATGTCCACGCTGGGACTTCAAGATGCCATCAGGTCTGTGGCTTCCCTGTGTCGTCATTCTTCCCTCCCCAAGCATGTGTGCCGGTCACAGTGCCCCACCCGGTCCCCAAGTTTTCAGGAAGTTCGGAGGGAGAGTAAGCCGACTTCTCATCTCGTCCACCCCCAGTCAAGCTGGGGCTACTCTGGGCCTGATGGGGACCACTGGGCCTCCCCTCCCCGGAGCTGGGCCCCCTCCACACCCCCCGGGGGGCCTGGGAGTCACGGCCGAGGGCAGGAGGGGACGGAGAGGGACGTGGGCAGGGGAGCGGAGGAGCAGTGGGGCAGACCAGACAGCGGCCTCGGTCCCGCGCAGAGATCTGAAGCAAAAATGGCCCTCGGTCGGCGGACGTCGGCCAGAGCAGCCAAGCTGCCGTCACCCCCGGGCTGGTGACTGCCTCCTGGGGGCGGGTGCTTGCCAGGAGCGTTAGGCTGGTACACGGAGGTGTTCGCACAGCCGGCCTGCTCCCAGATGCCCCCTGCCCGTGCCTCGGCCGCAGACCCCCACTCTCTCCACGCCTCTCCCGTCCTCTGTCCTTCTAGCCGTACTGCTCACGGGTTCAGGCATCTTCTACCCTGGGGTGACTTCTCACTCCGCACGACGTGGATGGCCAGGTGGGCCCAACGCTCTGCCCGTCGAGGGACTTCTCCTTCCTCACAGTCTTTAAAGGACAGCGGGAGTGAGGTTGTAGGGCAGAGGCCACGCAGGTCAGGCCGGGCCGCAGGGCGAATGGGCCGCCACCCACCAAGGCGGGGCCTCTCCTCCTCTGCGTCACTGAGGCCACCTCCACCGGGCCCCCGAGCGGGCCGGGCATGTCGCTGGGTGATGCGCAGCTGGCTGGCCCTGTGCGCCTGCTGCAGGTGCACATTCCCACCAATGACGATGGGCCCCTTTCAACTTGACGATGTGACAGTCACCCGGAGCGGGCCCAGGTGCATGATGGGAACGCCCATCTCTGTCCAGGCCCAGGGGCACATCTGCAGCTGCTTTCTTCAGAAGGCATGGAATTCTCTCAGCAGATGGTGAGGCTTTGTTCCAAAATCCCAGGGGCCCGCGTGGGGACTCTGACATAGGCTGGCCATCCATCGGTACCACTCGGCATTCTTTCCCCACCGCTTGTGCCTGGGATAACGTAGGGTCTGTCTGGTGGTACGGCCAGGCTCTCGGGGCTGCGTGCACTCTGCCTCGACCTCCTGCAGAGCCCCTTCCTGCTTCCCGAAGCCGGTAGCGCCCCCGCCAACAGTCCAAGGGCTGGGGCAGTCTGCGCAGGTGCGGAGCCCGCTGCTTCCGGAAGCCCCAGAGAAACACCAGGCATTGTCTGTCTCTCTTCTTGGCGGGAGATGCAAAGTGCGATCACCGGTCCTTCGCTCTGGCTGGTGGTCCCACCGCACCCCTGGCTTGGGACCCCCTACGTGGTCCCTCCCTGACCCTTCTTGGGGTTTATCTCCCACCTGCCGAGCCTGGGCGTCTTACCAAAACTTCCGATGTGTTCACCCCACCAACATGATGTCATGTTCATTGAGATGCCTGGGTCACCCTGATCCCTTTGGGCTGCTGAGGGCATAGAGGACGTGCATGAATATGACGGCCCCGTGGCAAGGCCAGAACGCACCTTGTCGTGCAGGCCACCTGAATGCAGACGGGCTCCTCATGGGAGCAGAAGGCACTGGCCAGCTCGCTGGGGATGAGCCACGCATCTGGGCTGTGCCAACCTGCCTGGCGAAGACGCCACACCTGTCAGGGCAGCCGCAGGGAGATCACCTCCTGGCATAGCCTGTGCTGACGAGGCGCGTTAAATAGACACGTGACAGAGACCACCAGCCCGCACACTTCACGTTAGGGGGCGTGGACCTGACGTCCACACTACTTTCCACCAGGGGACACGCGGTACTGCTTTTCCTTTACCATCCTGACCAGGGTCAGGGGTATTTTCAGAGCCTCCATTGTCACCCCCCATCACAGCTGGTTTTGTCCCACAGGCCAGTGACCTAACATGAGTTTGTACCCACTGCCAAGTTCGTCTATCCTATGATTTGGGGGTGGAAGGCATAGCAGCCGGGGCAGGGGCAGGGACCCAGTGGATCCATGGTCGTCAGGGCTTAGCCAAGACGGCAGCTGCCACCTGACTTCATATAGCCCTCTTGGATGGGGGTCGGGATGAAGCATTGTGTCCGTCATGCAACTCTAGCCCTTTATCCAGCAGGCTGTAAGAGGTCAGGACATTCCTCCCTCCCCAGGGTACAGCTACCCAAATAAGTGACCATAAACCTCATTGGGGAAGGGACAGGACGATTGTTACCAGGCTCCATGGCTCTGCCGTCCTGTCGTTCTTTTCTGGGGATGCAACCTGCATTCCAGCCAACAGGTTCCCGGTCTAAAAATGGCTGTGACCTGGAAACAGGGCAAAGGATCCTGACTCTTTAATGGGGGACCTGTCTGCAGCTGCTCTGGAAACAGTGTGGAGGTTTCTCAAAAAATTAACAATTGAACTCCCCTAGGACCCAGCAATAGCACTGCTAGGGATTTACCCAAGGGATACAGAAGTGCTGATGCATAGGAGCATATGTACCCCAATGTTCATAGCAGCAGTGTCAACAATAGCCAAATCATGGAAAGAGCCTAAATGTCCATCATCTGATGAGTGGATCAAGAAGATGTGGTATATATACAATGGAATACTCCATGGCAATGAGAAAGAATGAAATCTGGCCATTCATAGCAACGTGGATGGACCTCGAAGGTGTCATGCTGAGTGAAATAAGTCAGGCAGAGGACAGATACCGTGTGTTTTCACTCATAAGTGTAACAGGAGAATCTTAACAGAGGACCATGGGGAGGGGAAGGGGGAAAATAGTTGGGGACAGGGAGGGAGGCAAACCATGAGAGACTCTTGAATACTGAGAACAAACTGAGGGCTGAAGAGGGAGGGGGAGACGGGAAGGGGGTGATGGGCATGGAGGGGGGCACTTGTGGGGATGAGCACTGGGTGTTATGTGGAAACCAACTTGACAATAAACTATAAAAGAAAAGAATGGGGCACCTGTCTTTCCCTCAGAATCAGATTACTTTCTTCTCTGCCCCGAGTCGAGGGGTCCCCTGCTAGGGCGCATGTGTTTTCCCCCTAAGAACGCTGTGTTCTATCTGCTGCCTCCACTGCGTGCGGGTCAGGCCCCCTTGGTGGCCTCGCTGACCTGCCGGGTCACTGCGACAATTACCCCCAGCTGTCTTCTGAGCCCAGCGCTGCCCCTGCCACTGCGGTTCTGACGGCTTTATTCCCCTTGCTCTCGGGGAGCCTGGTCCCGTGGGTGCCACCCGTTGTGAGCCTGGTTCCCGTGGCCCGTCCCACAGGGAGCCCGGCACCACGGACTTCTCGGTGCGGCTGGTGCTCTTGCAGGCACTGCATTTGGTCACGGTCAGTGGTGTCATCACCAGGATTTCCGTGGAATAGAACCTTCTGGTAGGCATTTGGCCTTAGGTAGAATACTCATTCCAGCAAGCACACCTCCTGAGCCTTGGACAAAGGACTACTTTGTCTACCATCTGCCGTGGCAATTCTGGGTTCCCATCGTGCTCAGTGCCAGCCTGTGCTTTTCCGTGCTTCTAGGGACCATCCCAGTAGAAAGTGAGTGACATCCCTTCCTGGGTCCTTGCCAGGGTCTGAAATTCTGACTCTTGAGAGAACACAGGGGAGACATCTTATGTTGCCTTCAAGCAAGCAGGGGTCTTAGCATCTAGCCTGGGAGGGGACAGACCACTTCTGCAGACTTCGAGGGGTCTGGGAAAATTGGGAATTCAGGATTTTCAGATATTCCAACCCAGGAGTCCCCATTTCTTCCCAGCCAGGGCCCTGGCCTTGGCATAGCAGACCTGCCCCGGTTGGGTCAGGGATCTAACCTTCTTTGGAGCTCAACTATTGTGATGATTGGGTCCTGGGTGTGGCTTAGCTTTCTCTGTCCCGCTGGGAAGCTGTGAGCCTGGGCCAGCTCCTGGGGAAGCTCAATGTCCCATCTGGGGCCAAAATGACCAAGGCTTTCAGCCCCTGTCATGATCGGCCATAAAATGTGGCTGCCTGGGAGACTTGACCTCGGGGCCGGTGTGTCCCCACAGCTGAGACAGTCACTGCAGTGGTGGCACAGCCTTCCTGCATTTGAGCCAACAAGTTGTTAAACGGGACCTCTGTGTTTACTTCTGTAGAGAACATTTCCGGATCGGCTTGAGTGGGGTCGTGTGACCCGTTCTGGCTCAGAGTCCTGAGCGAAAGTGGGAGCATCACATCTCACCGATCCTTTCATTGCCAGCGCAGGATGCCCCGAGCCCTCTGTCCCAGCGCCGTGACCTCTAACTGCCAGTAACTGATTTCTCGTTCCTACTACATGCGCTTTGCAGTGGTTTGGGGGCTGGGTCTTTCTGAGACGTGGGGCCCCCTGGGTAACCCTAAGGAACCCTGCTGAGTGACTGACCGGGTGCAGCTTCCGGGTCTCGGTGTGGTCGGTGGGGTCACATGACTGGTGTGGCCGATGAGTCACGAGGGCGAATATGTCAGAACTCTCACTGCCTCTCCAACCTGCAAGGTGGGGGTTATGCCCTCGGCGTGGATCCCGGAGTGGGGAGCGTGGGGAAGAGCCCCCAGCAGGCTCCACGCTGGCGGTGCAGAGCCTGACACAGAGTGACCTGAGCAAGATAAAGACTCGGACCCTTAACCGACCGAGCCGCCCAAGCACCTCTGTTGTGTTCGTTTTTTGTAAGTGATTTTTCTAGAAATGTTTCTATTTCATCTAAAATTCTCAGTGATACTGGCATGAAGTTTTTCACAAAATCCTCTTATTATTTCTTTTCCCTTTTTATCGTTTTTCTTTTTCTTTTTTCTTCCTTTCTTTCTTTCCTTTTTTACATCTCTAAGTGCCCCCAGGGACGCCCTCTTTATTTCTGATATTGATTGCTTATGCTATTATCTTTCAACTCAAAGCATTTACAAATTTTTCATTGGTATTTCTCCTCTGAACTTTAAGATTTTGAAGAATTAAATTCCAGGGATGCCTGCATGGCTCAGTCGTTAAGTGTCCAACTTCAGCTCAGGTCAGGCTCTCACGGCTGTGGGTTTGAGCCCCGCATCAGGCTCTACGCTGACAGCTCAGAGCCTGGAGCCTGCTTGGGATTATGGGCCTCCCTCTCTGCCCCACACCCTGCTTACACTCGGTATCTCTCTCTCTCTCAAAATAAACTTAATTAAAAATTTTTTTAAGAATTAAATTCCAGGGGCACCTGGGTGGCTCAGTCAGTTGAGCATTCGGCTTCGGCTCAGGTCATGATCTCTCAGTTCGTGGGTTCGAGCCCCGCATTGGGCTCTGGGCTGACAGCTCGGAACCTGGAGCCTGCTTCGGATTCTGTGTCTCCCTCTCTCTCTGACCCTCCCCTGTTCACGCTGTCTCTCTCTCAAAAATAAATAAAACATTAAAAAAAATTTTTAAAGAATTAAATTCTAAGCATGGGGGGAGGGTGGGGATTTTTTATTTTTCTTTTGCTATTGCTTCCTGGCTTTGTTGCATTCTGGGCAAAAAACTTACTCTGCATAATTTACCTTTTAAAGTTTGTGGAGACGTACTTTATGGTCTATTTTGGTAAATATTTCACATGTGCTTGAAAAGAATGGGCATCTAGCAGTCTTTTGGTGCACTGTCCCATATGTATGTCCCTTGTGTCATTTATTTATATTATTAAATATTCCGTATCATTGCTGATTTTCATGTTATCTACAAGTAATGGAGTCATGCCCACCTCTCCCACTACCATTGCAATGGTGAATTTTTCCATTTATTTTCATCCTGTCAAATCCTGTTTAAATACGCATCAGTATCATGTGATTAAAGGCCTGGGAATTTAGAATTGCTGTATCTTCCTGATAAATCAGTGTCTCTCTTTGTCTCTAGCAAGTTTGTGTCTCTAATGATGTTATGCCTGAAGTCAATTTTGTCGAATACTAATATATATCACAAGTTTTCTTTTTGTGAGTGTTCAGATGGCATTTCCCCCAGTATTTGGTGTTTCCCTCCATTATGTTTTAAATCATTTTTATCCTGATATTTCAAATATTGGGAGATGCAGAAAATAATGTTTAGGAAAAAATGTTAGTCTTAGGTGCCTTTCTTCAATTAAAGAAATTCTTACCCAATATCTTTTGAAATATTGCTTCTTCCAATTCTTTTTTTCTTCTCCTTTTTCAGATTCCAGCAAATATTTATGAAATCTTCTCACAGCATCTTCTCTTTTACCCCCTGTTTTGTATGTTCAATCCTAGTGTCTCCCTCCTTGCTTTATCCTGGATATTTTCTTTAAACTCACTTTCCGATTCATTAATTTTCTTGTCAGCTGATATAATAATGTTCTCTTAAACCCATCCATTGAGGAGTTTTTATTTGTTTACTGTTTATTTATTTTTGAGAGAGAGCAGGGGAGAGGCAGAGAGGGAGAGGGAGACACAGAATCCGAAGCAGCTCCAGGCTCTGAGCTGTCAGCGCAGAGCCCGACGGGGGCTTGAAGCCAGGAACCGTGAGATCATGACCCGAGCCGAAGTCAGACGCTTAGCCGACTGAGCCCCTCAGGTGGCTGGAGTTTTTTATTTCAATGATTGTAACTGTAGTTCTCAAGCGTGTTCTCAGATATTTTCACATATGCTTTGTCTTTTTTTTTTTATAACTTTTGATTCTCACTTATTTTAATGTTTTGCCTGGATACTTCCAGTATCTACAAAGAGCCGCTGAGGATGTAATTTTATTGTCTTTTTTTCTGCTGGTTCTTGTCAACACTAGCTTTTCTCTTTGTGTGTTTACTTATGCTGGATTGCAGGCTAGACATTTAGACATTTGGGGGAAATTGTAGAAATAATTTGCTGATAAAAACTTCCTCTGGGGATCTTTGTGGGTGCCAGAAACCTGGTTGTGTTGACAATTCGGAATCATCTTAATCGAATTTTATGGACTGAGATTTTGCTGGGATTTCCAGATTTCTTAAAACTGGGCTAGGTTGTTGTGAGGGCTTATTTATTTCCAGGTCACCTTTTTCTTTAGCACAAGTCTTCAGGGTCCCCACCAGAAAAGGGGGGGGGCTAAGAGCCCACACTGAGAGGATCTTGGACTCTAAATTTTGTCTTTGGCTCTCCCTCTCACTGGCTCTCCCACAGTTTGCAAACACTCCCGATGGAAGAAATGCCCCAGACGCTGGGCTCCTCTGTCCACACTTCCATCTTCCCCTAACTTCGGCCTTGTGGTTTTCACTGCCTGATTCACTCATCGGGATTCAAGGATACAGTTCTAGGTATTTTGTTCCAATACAGGGGCGCCTGGAGGGCTCAGTCGGTTAAGCATCTGACTTCCACTCAGGTCGTGATCTCGAGGTTTGGGAGTTCGAGCCCCGCGTTGGGCTCTGTGCTGACAGCTCGGAGCCTGGAGCTGCTTTGGATTCTGGGTCTCCTTCTCTCTCTGCCCCTCCCCGCTCATGCTCTGTCTCTCTCAAACACATCGAGTTGTCCTTAGAGGGAGCGTTGGTCCGAATCGCGTAGCTCACTCCCCCTAGAAGCCGAGGTCTGTAGGCTTCCATCCTCAGCACAAACTCCATAATGACGCGTTCTGACGCCAAGAGATCAGAGCTTCAAATGTGCCCACCGCGGCCGCAAGGCTGTGTTTCCGAATGCAAACGGGGAAAGGTCAGTCAAGCTCTCTCAACATTTTGAGAAGCTAAGTACAGGCTGGCCTAGAACTTGAATGGGTCGCCTTCCAGAGTTCGTTGGTAAGTAGGTTATCCAGAGTCAAGCGTGTGTTCCCACGGGGGACAGGCCAACCCTCCAGGGCGCCATCGCGGGGCTGAGCCCCTGAGGCCCGAGCCGTGGCCTGAGTTCTATGCTGTGGAATACGGGGCGTGGACGGAGGAGACGTGTGAGGTGGAGAGATGTGACACGCCCCCTCTTTTCCCCGAGGGAGGAGGGTCCAAGGAGAAAGCAGTAAAGAGGCTCTGCCTTAGGCCTTCGCCCATCTCCCCTTGTGACCTGAGCACCTGGGTCCAGGCGCCCTGTGCCTTCCTGGGTCCCCAGTGCCCAGTGGGGAGTCTCATCCTGACTGTCCCCCACCCCCGTGCTCCACACTCCCAACCAATCTCATCGTCCCTGCCCCCTCTCCCCCCATAACAAAGCCTCCAAAGCCTTTGCAGGCCTTGTGGGTTCAGAGCTGAGGGAGGGAGGAAGTCTCTAGCACTATGCACACCAACGCCCCTGCCTGCTGGAGCTGGAGCTCTGACGGATGCACCCCTTGTGACAAGTGACCCGTCATCCCACACCGGGCACCAGAGAGAAGACCGGCAGGGGTGCGGGAACTATTTGAGGAGAGAGAAAAGTGGGAGAAGGCCGTGGAGGAGTCTACCTTAAGTATTCGGTTCCCTCGCTTAGGCGCTGCCTTTCCAACTCCTTCCTCCCCTTCAACTCCGAATCCCAGGGACGCTCTCAGAGTCCAAGTCTGGCTGTCTTTCCATTGGCTCCGGGGTGGAGTGCCATCAGCGTATCAAAGGGGACCAGTGACGGACACGGGGGACAGCAGGAGGCACGTCCCGTTGCACGTCAGAGGTGGTTTCACGCCGCAGATGAGTCCGATGAGTAGGCGTCCGCAGCACGGCCGTCTTCCTTGTTTCTTCTCTGTTACCAGTTTACAAGCAAAGCCGAGTTCTTTCCCGGCAGGACTGCCTGCCCTGGACCCCACCTTCACAGACAGTCCCATTGCGCTCAGCCTGTCCATAAAACAGAGCGCCTTCCGGGCTTTGCTGTTGCTGCAGGCGGGGCACAGGCTGAGAAGGTGGAGGGTCTTCACAGCGCCCCAGAGCTGCACGGCCAAGCGTGACCCTCCCGCCCCACCTGTCAGTGCGGCTTCTCCCACTTTACAGACGAAGAAAACGAGGCTCCCGGAAGTCAGAGTCCGTCGGGGGCCACGGCTGGCCAGTCCAGGCCGGCGCTTCCCCACAGCTGCACGGCCTTGCCTGCGTCTGTCCGTAGACCTCTGTTCTCGGGTTCTCCGGAGTTCGTCTGCTCGGCCTGTCTGCGGTAGAAAACCACATTCACCGAGGGGCTATTGCGGCAATCCAACTTTGTAATATTTTTTTTTTGCAAAAGGGGCTTCTCTGGGCCTTATAGGGATGACGGGATCTTAGAATGTATAATCCACTACGGGTCTGCCCGGAGTTTACGCCCTGACAGTTTGGTTGCTGAACACAGCTTGGCAAGCTCCCCAGGAGTCCGGGAGGGAGAAGGTGCTGCGTGTGGACAGACCCCCCGTGCAGGCAGCGAGGGCGCCAGTGTCCCCAGTGGTGACGAGTGTGTCACGAAGGTCTTGCCCGGTCCACACCTGGGGGTCTGCGCCACCTGGCATGGCCTGTGGGGACACACGAGGGGCAGGCCCCACATGTACCCCTGGAGCCGCCCTTCCACAGCCAAAGTGTGTGCCCATGCCAACCCAGTCCTGCAGGTCACAGAACCTAAGACCTGAGCTGAAAGGGGTTTTTGGGGATGTCGGATATGTAAAAAACGACTAAATGAGTTGCTAATGAGTCCAGCTGGGAGCTGGCTTCGGAGCCGGGACAGGACCCCGCCTTGCCGCCGCTTGGTCCCAGGGCTGGGCGTGGACCTTCTGGCACACACAAGCACACGCCCGCACACATGACTGCTTGCACACTGTGCACACGCACACAGTCTGCGGCCAAGTTCAACTCCGCCTTGGCCATAGTTTGTTGTTATTGATCATTCTGGTCAGGAAGAAAACGCTATCCTTCCGTTTGCGGGAGTTCTGCGGTGTAATCCAGAGTTTGACGTTGGCCCCCACACATCGTGAGCGCAGCGATGGAGGGAACCGTGTTGTGAATGGGAAGAAGCCTGTCTCACAAAAGGGCAGCCCGGAAAGGACCAGGATGATGGAGACGAAGCAGAAGGAAAGCCCTCCAGGACCCAGACACACAGCGCGGAAGGGTGACTTCCAGAGTTTTAACGCATCCCCAGGCCCCTGCCAGGTCAGGACAAGCATGCCACCCCCACGGGGGACTGCTGGCTCAGGGCCAGGGACCCAGCACTGGGTGCCGGCTTCTCTGAAGAACGACTGCCCGTTGGAAGGCAGGGCGCCCCTGAGCCCTGTGAGCCGCCCCCCCAGCCCCCCACCCCACCCCTGCAGCCACCGCCTCGAGGGGTGACAGGGTCTGCACTCCAGGGTGCCTGTGCGGTGTCAGGCCGGCGCCAGTCCTCAGCTGCTAAGACCACACCTGGCTCTCGGGCCGTCCTGTCCCTGGAGCCTGGGAGCACGTCTGCGGCCAGTCACCTGACAGAAGTCCCCCCGAGACCCCGCTTCTAGAGACCGCAGCCTGAGACGCCCCTCTCCGTGTGCACCGTGTCGTCTTCCCCGAAACAGGGAGGGACGTCTACTGACCTTGCCCCATTTCCCTACTTGAGCCCCTCATTAGGGACCCACGTCCAGGTGCCAAAAACCTCACATACTGAGGCTCCGACCTCCAGTGATGGGACCGGGGAGCGGGGCCCCGAAACGAGGCTGGTGTTTTCGTAAGAAGAGAATGAGACACCGGAGCCCTCAGCTCCCTGCACCACCTGCAGGCCCGGGAGAAATACACGCACGTCACTCAGGCCCCGCACCTGGGGCCTTGTGTTTCCAGAACTGGAGGGAAGACATTCCTGTAACGTGCAAATACTCGTAAAATGCGGCCAACGGGGTCTCCGTATCCCAGGCTCATCCTAGATGGTGACTCTGAGCCCCCAGCAAAGCAGCTAACACTGATGTCAGAACTCACACACACACACACACACACACACACACACACACACACACAGGAGCTGTGAGCGCTCGTGGAACCCCAGAGCCCGCGCTCCGTCCCCATCCTGGCCGTCTCCGGTCTGCTGTGCCCAGGGGGTCAGCGCGTGCCGCCCCCCCATGGTTACAAAATGGCTCATGTTCTCATGCACGGAGCCCCTGGCATAAAGGACAGGGAAACGAAAGGCATGTTCACAAAGCTTTCTTTTTTTTTTTTATTATCAGGGACAGAACAGTTTCCCAGCAATGCCCCCTTGACTCTCTGCATGTCTCACTGGCCACAAGTCAGTCACATCCACACCTGCAGACACTCACAGGGACAAATGGACAGCATGGCCACGGTTGGCTTGACCAGAAAATACTTAGTCCCAGGGCGAGGGCAAATGGCACTCAAATAAAACTGAGGTGTGTTAGCAGGGAAATGAGGATAGAAGCCATCACCAGGCGGTGGGAGGGACGGGCCAGTGCTGGCCCCACGGTCTGGGTTTAAAGGTGATATTTTTGTATTTAAAATAGTTGTTCACTGCCCGATATTATAATTCATTCTTTCCGTGAACATTTATTGAATATCTGTCATGGGATTTTTAAATATCACTACAGGGGCGCCTGGGTGGCTCAGTCGGTTAACTGTCTGGCTTCGGCTCAGGTCATGATCTCACAGTTCGTGGGTTCGAGCCCCGCGTCAGGCTCTGTGCTGACAGCTAGCTCAGAGCCTGGAGCTGCTTCAGAGTCTGTGTCTCCCTCTCTCTGACCCTCCCCTGCTCGCACTGTCTCTCTCTGTCTCTCAAAAGTTAATAAAAACCAGAAAAAAAATCTAAAATAAATAAATAGTACAATAAAAATAGTGGTCTTTCCCTCACCTCCTTACTTAGACACGCTGGTTGTACCGTAGTTCACGGCTGACGTGCAGAACTAATTAAGCGTTTATTTCTGGGTTGCAGACCAGCCAAAGCTGACGGTTCATATCTTTTACTCTTCAATGGATTTGTTAAAGAGGTTGAGGCCACATGAGAGTTTTATTGCGGTTCCTTGTCTCATCAGAGAGGGACGCTGCCGCTGTCTGAGGGGGGACTGCGCCCCCAACTCTCTCTCCACTCGGGGTTCAGGATGTGACATTCCGCTCGCGTGGCCTCACAGCTCATGGCCCTCAGAGCGTGTCATGACGCAGAGGCTCACAGCTTTTCCACTAGACGTTACATCTTGAAAGACGTTGATGAAGGAGGCTTGGGGACTTTGGTGGCAGTTTAAAGTGAGTTTCCCCACCTGGAGACCATCTGTCCAAAGGGCTCCAGGGATCGGAATCCCTCCACAGTCCTAGACAGGAGCCCTCTCTTGGCTTAGATCACATCCCGTCGTGGGAGATCCAGGCAAAACACACATTTTACGTGGCTGTCTTCAAGATGGCAGAGTCTTCTATGCAGACAGGACGTCACGGAGAATTCAGGAGTGTGCGTAAGCAAAAATTTCAAACGGGCCCATTTCCTGCCTCCAACTACTGAACCAGGGAAAGTGCTCATTGTCCCATGAGGTATAACCCCTCGCCTGGCCCCTCCACCAGCAGGGGACAATGTTGTCCCCTTAGGAACAGTGCTCAGACCTGACTTGTCACAGGGGATGGTCTGCCACGAGATGCCCAACTAGAATGTGATTCATTCAAAGCAGATATTCTAGAAAGCCCCCATCTTTGTCCAACAGAGTCTATAGTGAGGGTGGATGGGCCACCACCCGTTGGGATAATTGCCCAGTTGAGTTGACCAGAATTAACCCAAAGCCTCCCTGAAAACGGTGCCAGAGTCGGTCACTGTGTCCTTGAGCTCACATCTCCTGTCTTCTTTCTAGTACTTTCATGGTCTGCGTAATGTTGTGGAAAATCTGGTCTGCAGCCTGCTTCTAAAAGATTACAAGACTCTGGTCTGGCAGCCGAAACCTGGCAGGCACAACAGATCTGGGGAGTGAGGGTAAGCAGCCGCTGCCAGGCGCACCGTCTCCGCAGGCACCAGTTAGAGCACGTCCAAAAACTCAAACCGTCTCCTTCGGCTTTAGTATGGCAGTGAAATCAGCCATGAAAAGCCAAAAGGAGTGCTGGCCATTGAAACACAGAGACGTTTAACAAGGCGACAGCCCGCGTCCCGCTCAGGGCACCTGCGTGCCTGGCAAGCCAGCCATGGCCCAACAGCAGTTTCCTGGGAGCTTACTGGAAACAAGACACGGGCAACAGAGCAAACATGACCGGCTTGGTCACGAGAGACCTGCTCACCGTCCTCAACCAGCTTACACTATTCTTGACTCTTGGGGACCAGGGAATGCCCACTTGTTCTAGTTACCTGGGACCAGACATCTAACCGCATCTCCAGAGAGTCTTCGGACAGTAGGTGTTTTATTCTACTTCCTCATAAATGAGGAGTCCAATCCTCTTGTTTGACAATTCTGTTTTCAGTTCTGCACAGACACCCAGTCCGCCATCCCACTGGCCTCCTAACGTCAGCACCATTTAGCCAGACTGTTAAGTGGTCACAATGGCAGAGAGAAGAAAGATCCCTCCCGTCTTCATCTCTCCCATCCTTGCCCTGATTTCTCTGGATTAGTAATGCCCACCGTCTGCGGGCACTCGGCCTCCCAGCCAGACTCTGTGCTTCTCAGAGTCCCCGTTCCCCCACGGACCTTCAAACGGAGTTGAAAGTGTTTGTGTCCGTCTGTGTCCACACTAGATGGTGACCTCTGCAAGGACAAGCTGTGGTCAGGTCCAGTGCCCAGCACACACTGACGTTCCGAACAGCTTTGCTGATTGGATGAGCGAGGACAGGTGCCTTCTCCGCTGGCTCTCTTCCTTCCCAAGGGTGTTGCCTGCAGGCAGGTCTCAGATGCAGGGTTGGCAGCTGTAACCTGCTCGCTCTTGTTGAACTTGAAGGCATGACTTCCCTCCATCCCCTCGTTCCTACTTCCAGCGACCGAACTTAGTAAAGGATGGGTCATCGCCATGTTGAAAATGCCAGCTGGCATTTGTGTCTCCCCCTTGGCCATCCTGGGGCTGCAGGAACCTTTCAGCAGCTGGTGAGATGGGCCTCCTGTTGGCCTCATGGAGGCTGGGTGCACCTTCCAACATCCCAGACACTGGTGGCTGGATTTGCTCATCCTTTGAAAAAGAAAAATTGAGTGTCTGACGTCACACTGGATGCCACGGAGATTGCTCTGATGGGGAAGGCATGGTCTGGCCCTGGAGGCAGGAGCAGTGCACTAAGGGGGTGAAATGTGATCGGAGTTGGGAACACTGGCAGAGACAAGTCCAGAGGCTCCAAGGCCTCTCCGTCGGTACTGCCGAGTCACGATAATTTCAGCTCAGCTCGCCGTGACCGAGGCCACGCCAGCTTCACGTCCAGGCCAAGCTATGCTTCAAAGTGCGGGGTCTTAAAAATACTGATTATTCTATTTTAATTAAGCTTCTGTCATCTGCATTTCCATTTTGGGACAAGCTGACAGTCACCGCTTCCCTGAAATGCACGTGGATGTGCTCGGGCTAATTTGGGGGCAGCCGGATAATGAGTCACGTTGAAGAAGAGCTGATGAGAGCCGTCTGCTTGGAGCTGCCGAGAGGGATTGGCCCGGTTAGTGCTCGTCAACTTTGTAACCTCCCTGCGGTGCGATCGCCCGGCCTTTCCTGCGGCTGGTCCTCAGCTCGGATAATCCTGATCAAGGGGCAAAGAGAATGGGGGTTTCCCACTAAGCCTGGCCAAGGGGGGGGCTCGCTCCTCACCAGCAGTGCCCAGCTCTGCCCCAGCCCCAAAACTCCTGCCCCCACTTGACTCTGGCTTAGAGCTCCCAGGAAGCTCTATGCTCTGGGTCTCAGCACCCAGCCAGGGTGAGGTTTTGAAAATACAGATTCCTGGGCCCACCCACCGAGATTCTGGTTCCTTTGGTCTAGAGTACAGCGCAGGCATCAGCATTTTAAAATACTCCCAGCAGATCCCCACGGGCACCCAGAACTGAGAGCCGTCATTCTTCTGGAGATCTGCCTGCACTGGGGACCCTGAGCCCTGACAAGTCTCTGGACCCAGCTGACCCCCAGGTCTGGGGCACATTCCTCAAAACATCTTCGCTTAAAATATCGACTTCTTCCAAAATTCTTTTTTCTACTGTTTATTTATTCTGAGAGAGAAGAGAGTGAGCAGGGGAGAGGCAGAGAGTGGAAGACAGAATCCCAAGTAGGCTCCACGCTGTCAATGCAGAGGCCAACCCGGGGCTTGAACTCACCAACCGTGAGATCATGACCTGAGTCGAAATCAAAAGTTGGACGCTTAACCGACTGAGCCACCCAGGTGCCTCTCTTCTGAAATTCTTGAACTAATTTCACTTATTTCACCCAAGAAGCTATTATTTCTCTTCTAAAATAATATAGCAAAATGACTGTTTCCCAGATCTACAAACATATAAGGTGACATTTTGTATAAAACAGATACCGTACTGGACATGAAGTTAATCAAGTCCTTTGGTTCCTAGGGACACTGTCAACATCTGGAAAACCAGGAACCTGAAACCTGTCTGTCCCCAGAGCAGGGTGCACACATGGCGATGCACGAGCTGTGCCCCGCGGCACCCAGGTTCAGGGTGGCCTGCCTCGTGCCCACCGTGGTCTACAGTCCACAGACCCTGCAAAAACCTGGTCCCAAGATGGGTCCCCCCAGTCTGCGCTGGGGGGATACAGAGCAGCACAGCCCGGGCCACAGAGCACAGAAGCTCCTGGGCCTTTGCTGGCCGAAGCCTTCCAAACACACACGGTGGGAGACTTTGAAGTGAAGAGTGGACTTGGAATGTCAGGATGGGGAGTCGGACCGTGGATTCCATTTGGAACGCCGCTGGTTGACCGTTTTTGGTACTGAGACCGCAGTGTGCCTTTCTGTCCCCGAATGGCTTCTCCACGCCCTGAATTGATTGTTTCTATTTTTTCTTTACTTCGCTGATGATACTCAGGAATAACCGTCCATCCTTTGTGCCATTTGCGGTGCTGGGCACAGGCTGACCCAGAGGGAGAGGAGAGTGAACCACGTGGTGTCTAGGCAGGGTCCCCAGCACAGACACCCAGTGTTACCCCATTTCCCAAGGGCACCCACACCTCCCTCGCCATCAGCCTCCCTCACACAGCACTCGACCTCAAAGGAAGAGAGTTGATGGGGACTTTTGATCTTGAAACAAACGTCCCTCCCCTAGGTTGGCCGTCATCCTGATGTTGGCTGCCAGCCCCTGTTGGCTCAAGTCCCCTCGGGGCTCACAGAGAGTTGGTGCCCGCTGATACCCCCACATGCTCCCAGATGTGATGCCCGGATAGGGCGCCTCTGACATGTGCCCTGCAGGGCGCTGGCGTCCTGACCTCTTCTCATCACCATCAGTGCTCTGTCAGCTGCCTCCTGGGGCGGGAGGCCAGCCCAGCCCCTCCTTCTTCAGGGGGCACCTAGTAAGCTCCTGTTTCAAACAAGTATGCATCGCTAGATGCCACCCTTCCCCCACACTCCCACTCTGCCATGCCAGCATAGCGGGCCTGCTGTGTAGACCCAGCTAGGTTGTGCCTCACACAGGGGTGCCAACCATACAGGCGGTACGGCCATACAGACGAGCAGCTGGTCTCATAGCCCTGTCCCCAAATCTGCAAAGGGGCACCCTTTGGTCTCCTTCGGGAAGGGGGAACCCCTTGGACTGTTGGGAAGGAGGCACCCCTTGGTCTCCATTGGGAAGGGGCACCCTTGGTCTCCGTTGGGAAGGAGCACCCCTTGGTCTCTGTCAGGAAGGGGCACTCCTTGGTCCCCGTTGCTGAGACTAGGAACCTGAGCCCGAGTGATGTTAAATGACTCCCTCTGCGAATCCACGTGCCACTTCGTGTCACAGCGGTACCCACGCAAGCATGCGACCACAACTGTAAATTGATATGAATACGTTTCAGGAAACAAGGGCTCCACCACACCATCCTCTCCCAGTGTCCTGGGTCAGCTCCCCTCCCTTCCCCCCCCCGCCTGAGTGCAGGGTGCTGGTGGCCTGTTCTCAGCAGTACGGATGGGTGGATCCTGGGCTCAGATCCATGAGCCCTCTCGTTCTACTGGCTTCAAGGCCACTGTCAGGGGCAATGCTGTGTGTCCACAGCAGCAGGCCGGGGGGTATCTGGAGGTATGTGGTTAAACATTGTTCTGGGCGTGTCTGCGATGGTGTTTCTGGACAAGAGGTGCACGCGAACCAGTGACCTGAGTAAAGCAGAGGGGCCCCTTCCCCACGTTGGGGGCCTGTCCAGCCTGCTGGAACCTGAACAAAGGGTGGAGAGGACAGACTTGCCATCTGCTTGGCTGTTAGGCAAAGACCTCGGACTTTCTGCCTTCGTTCTGGGACTCACCCCACCTGGACCTCAGGCCTCAGGCCTTTGGACTCAAATTGGGTCTCCCCACTGGCCCCCTGGGCCTCCCCAGCGGCCTCCTGGGCCTCCAGGCTGCAGGTCCCAGGATTTCTCAGCCTCGTGATCACGTGAGCAGATTCCTAATCTTAAACACTATCTGCCTGTTCCTCTGCAGAGCCCTGACTAACCTGGCCACTGCCCAGATTCTGTCCAATGTGTCTTTGACCCTGAGTCTGCCCTGTGCCCGGTGGGGAGGGCCCCACGCAGGGTGGTGGTGGAGAAGCCTGTCCGTCTCTCTCACTCCATAAGGAAGAGCAAGAGAGACTCACCGGGAAGCAAGTGCCAAACCTCCCGAAGGTAAGAGGATCTGGTGCTCACGTACATTCATAAAACAAGCCAACTGCCAATGGAAATGCCCGAGGGGAGCACTGCCCATCTCTGGGGCCATCAGGACAGAAACCCCAGGGCACCTGAGTGCCGCGCCAAGGCGGTGTGGTACCCAGGACTCAGCCCAAGGCAGGGAATCCCAAAACAACCTAGTCCTCAAGACAAAATGACCCTGAAGGTGCAGGGTTTCTTACTCCGCCTTCCTCTCCATGAGGAGCCGTCAGGCTGTGGGATCCCCACCATGGGTGCAGGTGCTCGGCCACCTTCAAGGGTAGGGGCTGGGGCTTGTCTGCAGCAGAGACACAAGGAAAGAGTCCAGCGGATTAATCCAACGGGGTAGGACCGTGTCAACTTGCAGGGCAGGAAATCCAGCCTGGAGGGGCATGTTGGAGGAGTCTGTGCGTGGCCAGCGTGGCCCAAGCAGACGTCCCTTGGCCAAAGGGAAGGTGTGTGACTTGGAGGAAAAGCATCTGGGGTCTCGTAGAGCTGAAGGGAGCTGTCTATGGTCAGTCTTCTTTGTTTCCAGCATTTGCATCTCTCATGGTTGACACACTTACTCCCTTCCAAACTGCAGGGGCAACCATGGCTGACAGAGGTCACGGCGGCCAGAGTATGGTTGGACAGTGAGACCCTCACTGACCTGTCCAGAAGGAATGAGCCCCCTTTTATTATGTGGGTCTTTGGGTAGCGAATTATTTTATGTTGGGTTTTGACTTCTGCATGAAAGACTTCTGCGTGCAGCACGTTTTTTTAATCTTTAGGTATTTTTGTGGGAAAGAGAGAGGCAGAGAGTTAGCAGAGGAGAGAGGCAGAGAGAGAGGGAGACAGAGAATCTGAAGCAGCTCTAGTCTCCGAGCTGTCAGCACAGAGCCCAATGCGGGGCTGGAACCCACAGATCATGAGATCATGACCTGAGCCAAAGCCGGTCCCTCCGAGCCCCTCATGATGACCCTGCACCTGCTTAGATCACAGGTCCCCCCACCCCCCAGCACCCTGATGTTTGCTACACAACAATTGTGGACTGATTCGGTCTGGGGCTTCTCTCCCAGTCTCTCTGGGTGCGACCTGGCCCTCTCACAGCTTCTGCGGGTATACCCCTAAAATAGCCCACCCCAAACCTATCTTCCCTTGTGCCCTGAGGCGCCCAGAGTACCCCCAAACTCATGCCTCTGCCCCCAGCCGTCTCCCCTTCCATCCCATCTTACAGAGCCAGGCCCTGGTGGGATCACCCAGCATTCAGATCTCACTTCCCACGCGGCAGCCTTTGGGCAGTGCTTTAACCTCCTTGGCCTCAGTTTCCCTTACGGTAAAAGAAGAAGAGTTAAATAAGGATGATGTTTCAAAAGGTACACGAAACCCCTAACACCTCCAGGTATACAATAGGCACTCAATAATTGTTTTCCTTCTCCACTACCTCCCCTCTCTGCTGCACCACGAATCTTCCTAAATTACCACGCGGATATGGACTGAATTCTGTCCGCCCCCGCACCCGCCAAATTCGTAGGTTGAGGCCTTAACCCCCTTGTGGGTACATCTGGAAAAAGGAAGCAGTAAGGTTAAATGGGGTCCTAAGCGTGGGGCCCTGATCCTGCAGAACTAATAGCCTTGGGAGGGAATAGCAGAGAGCGAGCTCCGTCCCTCCCCCGTCCCCCCCTCCCCGCCGCAGTGCACACGCTGAGGAAAGGCCACGTGTGGGGACACAGCAAGACCGTGGCCGTCTGCCAGCCAGAAAGCAAGCTCTCACCAAGATCCAATTTGCCGGCACATTAACCTTGGACATCCGGCGCTGGAACGGCTAGGAAATAACCTTCCACGACTGACGTCGCCCAGTCTGTGGGAGTTCGCTGCGCCCACCCGAGCTGGCGGAGACACCCTGGCCACGTTACTCCCTTCCTGCCAATGGTTTCTGCCACGTGGTGAAGTCAGGCACTGGGCTGGCGGTGAAGGCTTTGCGGGATGTGACCCCACTGCCCCTCCGGTATTACACCCCACCTCGGACACCCAGGGTCCAGCCACACCTGTGATCCTGGACAGACAGACATGAGCCTCCAACGGGGTCCTGAGAGGGAGCAAACTCAGGGGCGGGGTGAGGGGCGATCAGAGGCCGGTCACTGTCAGACCCTGGAGACGCGGGGGCTCAGCCCATGGGCTGTTCCTCCCTTGGAGCACGCGCTTTGCCTGCGTCCGTCAGTGAGCAGTGACAGTCACCGGGTCCCAGAGCGAGGAGGGTCCTTTGATTCCAGGTTTCCAGTAGAGCTGCACTTTGCTTCCCTGAATCATTTACTCACCTACTCATTTTTTGTTTCATGAATTTGTTTTCAACCTACACTTACCAAGAGGACACTGTGTAGGAGGCTGGGGTCCAGCAATGGAGGCTGAGTGAGCCCCAGTCCCCCAGAACCTGGAATCCAACGTTACAGAAGAAATGCAGGAGGAGGGCGAGCCGTGAAGGACAAGCATCAGAAAGAGGTCTTGCGGGGGCGCCTGAGGGCTCAGTCGCCTGAGTGTCCGACTTCGGCTCAGGTAACGATCTCATGGTTCGTGGGTTCGAGCCCCATGTTGGGCTCTGAGCTCACAGCTCGGAGCCTGGAGCTGCTTCGGATTCTGTGTCTCCCTCTCTCTCTGACCCTCCCCTGCTAGTGCTCTCTCTCTCTCTCTCAAAAATAAATAAAACATTAAAAAAATTTACAAAAAATAAAAAATTAAAAAAAGAGAGACCTCTTGGTCTACCTTAAGTTTATCAAAAGCGAGCAAGAGATACTGACTTTGCCTTTGCACCGACGGTGGCCGTGTGTCATCCTGCCAGCCTGTCGCTTCTGACAGGGGGTATCTGAGAGGCTGACAGCCACCTTTCCCCCCAAATGTACGAAGTCTCTGCAATGCAGTGCGAGCTTCAGTCACAGGGTAGAGGCAGCAGCTGCTGGGACTCTGTGAAGCCCAAGTGTCATTCAGAAAGGGAGACACACGGGCGCCTGGCGGCTCCGTCCGTGAAGCGCCCGACTTCAGCTCAGGTCATGATCTCGCTGTTCGTGAGTTCGAGCCTCGCGTCAGGCTCTGTGCTGCCGACGTGGAGCCTGCTTTGGATCCTCTACCTCCCTCTCTCTCTGCCCCTCCCCTGCTTGTTCTCATTCTCTCTCTCTCTCAAAACTAAATAAATCTTTTTTAAAATGAAAAAAAATGGGAGATGCAGGAAAACGCGGCCACAGTCGGCTGATCAGCCAGCAGCCTCTGGGCCTCAGCGTGCATCCGAAACCCATGGCTGACGTGAGCCTGGCTCTTCCCGCCACGAAGTCTCCCCTCCCGGCTTGTCCTTCGCCCCGTGGTGTGTGGTGTCACAGGACAGGCGGGCTCCGTCCCGCACGGCCGCGTGCCTGTCCTCCTGTGACACCCTGGTCCCGGGGGCCTGTGGGCTCCACGCCACGAGCCCCAGGGGAGTCGGAGCAGGCTGGGCCCCAGGACACGGGACTTGCTCTCTTCCCGCCACCCCTCTTGTAAACTACAAGCTCAGTGGGTCCAAATGCATGAACATTCTCATCCTGGAGATGTGACCTACTGTCCCCAGAGTGGTCGGGGAGCATGTCACTGCTTCCTCAGTGGCCTTCTCGGGGTTCGCCTCTTAGGATTTTTCACAGCTGAAATGTCTGCAATCACATACAGAATTTTAAGAAACAAACTCACGGGGGCGCCTGGGTGGCTCAGTTGGTTAAACGTCCTGAGTCAGTTTCAGCTCAGGTCATGATCTCACAGTTCGTGGGTTCGAGCCCCACGTCAGGCTCTGTGCTGACAGCTCAGAGCCTGGAGCCTGCTTCCGATTCTGTGTCTCCCTCTCTTTCTCTGACCCTCCCCTGCTCATGCTGTCTTTCTCTGTCTCTCAAAAATTAAAAATTAAAAATTAAAAAAAAAACATTTAAAAAATTAAAAAAAACAGAAACTCAAACTCACAGTCCATAGGTTCCCGTCACGGAGGTTACCGATATTTGGAGTTCACTGTTCTCGTCACTGCAATCCAAGGGCTGCCTGGTTTATTTTGTTCAATTAAAAGAGAAGGAACTGATTTCAAGACTGGGGATGTTAGATTGACATTTTACTGAGTATATTTCCAGCATTGGAACATCCAAGAGAACTTGAGAATCTCCGCGTCCCTGAGGTTTATTTCTCACCTAATTAGATCAGTAGGTAAGTTTAGTTCGTTTGTAAATCGAAATAACCAAAGCAAGAAAATCCACTTTGCTAAGCTGACATCTGCAGTTAACGGCGTTCAAAGGTGTTGGGCGTTAGCGCATGTTAATCAAAGGCCTAATTCAAGGGATTGCTTCCAATTACCACACTTACCAGCCAGACCGATATAAGGATTGAAGCTAGTTGCTCGAATTCCATCAGATAGAAACTAGTGATTCAAATTCTCCACTTTGCTAAAATGAAGGTTTTTTGGTTTTTTTTTTAACGGAAGCCGGCTTCTGAAATACGTGTTCTGTCTCACAGCCAGCCTTGGAAAGTGCCAGATCCCTCACATTTAACACAAGAGGGAAGGAAGGGAGCCAGCTATGCACTCAGCCGCGGAAGAGCCCCGGGGCCTCAGCCAGCAGGGTCGCCGGGGTCGCCGCCAGCCCCCTGCGCACCCCCCCCCCTCCAGCCTCCCCTGCTGCTGGACCCTTTCCCAGGCCAGCCAGCCAGCGAGCAGCCGCCCAGCTGAGCAGGCCCCGCCCCCTGTCCTGCTGCTCCGCCGGGGCTCCTCCCCTGCCTGTGCTCCCAATCACACCCCCCCAGTCCCCAGGGTGGTCAAACAGAACACAGGCTGAGCCGGGAGAGGCCGTCCGTCCTCCGCATCGGGGCTGAGGGGCTGAGCTGGGATCTTGCATCGCGGGGGTGGGGGGCTGCTGCACCCACTTGAGAAGCACAGGAGACCCCCCCCCCCCCGCCGCCCCGGGACAGCAGAAGCACAATTGCCCTCCAGGCTGAGACCCAACAGAGGGAGACCCGAGTTCACCAGGCCCAGGGGCCCGAGAGGGGCCCTCCAGACAAGGCGGAGGGGACAGTGTGGGTGAGAAGTGCTGGGTGGGGTGGGGGGCTGCGACCTCCAGGACCCTTGAGGTAGCAGGTGCCCAGGGTGGGCGGTGTCTTCCTGACAGAGGGGTGAAAGGGGCGGCTGAAGGGGTGTGCTCAGCTGCGTGTCCCTGGGCCGTAGACTGTCCCTAGCAGATCACTCCCCCTGAGCCTGCCTTCCTGGCCTCCCAGCCCCCAGTGTGCCCCTCAGGAAGGTGTTGTCCCCATGCACCTGGGGCACAGCTCCATCCCCTCCCTGGACACCCTTGTGCTGCACTGGGCCTGGGCACGGGACTCCCTAACCCCCGACCCTCGCTGCCCGGGCCTTGTCCCTCCACGGCACCGCCAGCCTGGTGGGCGAGGTGGGCTCACACTGGGCTGCCCATTCCCTCCTCACCCAGGAGCCAGCAGCGCCCCCGGAGCCTGCTCCCGCTCACCGCTGCCAGCCCTGGCACACCCTCCTCTCCCTCACCTCTGCTCTCCAGACCCGTGCCAGGGGCACCTACCCCTGCATCCTACCTTCCGCCCTCCCCCGCTGAGAAGCAGGAACGACACTAGAGTTGGAGGAGGCGATGGGAATGAATCAAACATACATGCGCTCCCCAGGCGGGCCCTCGCTGAAGGTCACCAGCGCCCGTCTGCACCCCAGAGCACCCACTCGGCAAGGGGGGGGTCCTGCCCAAGCCTCCTCGGGGACATTCTGGCAGCGGGCAGCTGACTGAGCTGTTTCCATGTCCTTCCTCCCTCTTCCTCCTCTTCTTTTCCCCTCTCACCCTCCTCCCACACCCTCCTCCCTCACCCTCCTCC
>NC_043704.1:4762686-4787754 GCF_006229205.1 Suricata suricatta
TCCCACACCCTCACCCCTCACCCTCCTCCCTCCCTCCTCCCTCTCCCTCCTCCCTCCTCCTTCCCTCTCCCCCTTACCCCTTCCCCTCCTCCCACACCTTCCCCGCTCCCCCTCCTCCTCCTCCTTCATCTCCCTCTTTCTCCCCCTCCTTTTCCCTCCCCCTCCTCCCAGGCCCTCCTGGTGGCAGTGTTGGGGACCTGAGGCAGAGGAGGCATTCAGGTTCGGTCACACCGGCCCCCGCACCCTTCACCAGTCCCCAAACTCACCTCCTCTCCCACTTTAACTCCTACTGAAGTGTAACCTGCGTGAAGCTAACACTCCAAAGCCTTTAGTTTTACGACCTCGCACCACGCACCTGTGAACCAGCAGCCACACCGAGCTAGAGAACGGCACCCCCAGGACCCCCCATGGCCCCTCTGCGCCCCTCCCGGGAGAGCCCCGGAGACCGTCCGGGGGTCCCGCGAGGAAGCAGGCTGCGTGGGGCCTCTGGTGTCTGCCTCCCCCACGTGGCGCCTGTGCCCTGCTGCCGCCACTCTCACTGCTGCGGGGGGGGGGGGCACGGCCCCTAATTCTGCTGGTCACGGCCGCTCCCAGCTCGGCTCCGATGAACGTGGCGCTGTGAACGGTGTGCATGTTTTCGGTTCCACCCGCGCGCAGTCTCTGTGTGTTGGGGGGATTGCTGAGCCCTGGGGTGCTCTCACGCTCGCTGCATGCCATTACCCCGTGTCCCAGAGCCATGTGGCAGCTGTGCCTGCCCCCAGCCACACGTGAAGGCTCCGGTCGCTCCCTCCAGCACCCCGAGCACCTTCCTCAGGTCCGTCCTGAGGGTGCGTTCCGGACCCGGGTCGGGCTCCTCTGCTGGCTCATTACAGTGAGCACCCAGAAAATCCCGCGCGGTCATCCCACACGAGGGACCTGGCGTCGGGACCCCAGCTCCCAGACGCTGGGACCCTGGTGCTCAGTGCGGGGGTTGGAGGCCCCACCCCTTCCAAAGGCCTTGGAGGCCCAGGGACTCCTGGCTCCCAGTTTAGCGGTCCAGAAGCGGGGGAGGCTGGGAAGCTGGAGTGTGGAAGGCGACAAGCAGGGCGCCAGCATGTGGGCCCAGGGCGCGTCCTCAGAGAGTGGCAGCTGCTGCGTCCTGCGTGTAAGCCCGGTCCCGGACGCTAGCGGCCCCTCTCTGAGCTGATCAGAAAGGGAGGCACTGAAAGGGTGGAGGGCGGTCCTCCCCATCTGCAGGAAGGTGGCAGAGCCAGGCCGGGAGAGCGGGCAGAAGCCAGCAAGGGTCCAGCAAGACCCGGAGCCCCACACGTGGACTGCTGAGGACGCTGATGCCACATCGGTCGCCGGACCCCCTGCCCCACGGCCCCGGATGCTGGGTGCTCCTGCCTCCTCCTCCAGGAAGGATTCCTCTCATTAATGCTTCTGGTCAGCACTCGCACCCAAGGTCAAGGGGACAGCACCTGCGTGGCTGACCTGCAGTCACAGGGCCCCAGCTTCGCTGCGAGGAACCGAGGCAGGGGCTGATCTTCCCGCGGGAACAGAAAGTTCCACCACCTCACCATGCGTGGGGTCCTTTGGGCTTTTATGAAATAGCTTTACTGAAACAGGCAACAGAGCAGAATGTTATGACAACTTTTCCGCGGGTGTGACAAAGTTGATGAGGCGAGGAGGAACAGAAGACTTAGCTCTGGGTGTGCGATGCCACAGGGCAGGGAGAGCGGGGCCGGACTGGTGGGTCGGCAGTTTGAAGGGAGGCCCTCAAACTGACGCCCGCCTCTCACGGGGCTTTGTGAAAAGCGGCAGGACCCGTGGTCACCTTAGGCACAGCCTTGATGCCCAGCCTTCGGGTCACAGCTCAGCCCCATCCAAGGACAGCTGCCCACCTGACTCTGCATGCCTGCCCAGGCTGGGTTGTTGGTTTTTTGTTTTTTAGTTCATTTATGTATTTTAAGAGAGAGAGAAAGACAGAGAACCAGCAGGGGAAGGGCAGAGAGAGGAGAAAGAGAATCCCAAGCAGGCTCCACACTGTCAGTACAGAGTCTAACACGGGACCCAATCTCACAAACTGTGAGATCATGACCCGAGCCAAAACCAAGAGTCAGACGCTCAAGTGACTGAGCCACCCGGCGCCCTCTCTGCTCCGCGTTCTTGTGACAGTCTCTCTGTGTGTCTGTTCTCTCCTTACAGGGACCCCCGCCATCAGATGTGAGGCCCGCCCTAAATCCAGGATGATCCTTAACTGAATTACATCTGCAAAGAGCCTTTTGCAAACCAGGTCACTGGGACTCACACAGCAGCTTGACCCCCCCAGAGCCAGGGAGCCTCGGAGCAGACCCCCACACCGGTCCCCCAGGCCCACCTACAGCACTTCACTTTCTAGGATCTTCTCCTGCAGACACCTGGAGCCCAATTTATAAAATCAGAAAGGAGGCGTTTATCCGGTCTTGACAAGTCCTGCAGAGAGACAGCTCAAAGTTGAAAGCCGTTTGCATTACATTCTCTCAGTGCGTTTTCTTGTAAAAGTGTACGTATTCCTTCCCCCACCGAGGACCACGAAGTGACACCTGGTCTGTTGCAGGGGCTTCATCTATGTGGCTCTGGGGGAAAGACGTCACTGGGCACCCAGGAGGCCAGGCCCAGGTGGCCGGCCAACAGGATGTTTGGGGGAAGAGTCCACACTCGGGGGCGTGGCTCTTGGCTGTCCAGGGCACCGTCGGGGCCTCGGCTGTGTGGATTGATGTGGACCTCACCCAGCCCCATGTGGCAATCAGATGGGCAGCGGGGACTCTTTTCATGGCGCCAATATGGTTTGCTGTTGCACCAGGTTTTATTTAAAACTTCAGTGTTTTGTTTATTGTGGATTTTTTGCATTGATTTTAATTTATTTTTTAATTTACTTTAAGTATATTGCCTCTGGACACCTGGGTGGCCCCATCGGTTAAGTGTCTGACTCTTGATTTCGACTCAGGTCATAATTTCACGGTTCATGAGATCACTCCCTCTCTCTCCCACCCTCTCTGGGTCCTGTGCACTCTCTCTCTCCCTCTCTCTCTCAAAAATAAATAAACATCTAAAAATAAATAAATAAAATAGATATCCTCTCTTACATGGACCAAATGAACAAGCACTAGGCTGCTTGAAGAAGGCGATGACTTAGCTGATATCCATGGGATGGGCCCCCCCGAGCCCTGAATTTTGGGATGCCCTCACATCTCCCAGGGGATACTTAAGTCAGACACAAATACCTTCACACTCTGCCCATCCCATGAGGTCCACACACATCTCCCCGGGACCTGCTTTACCACCAGTTTCTTTTTGTGTTCTTTCCACATCTCTGGAAGACTGGCCAAATTTCTGTCACTCCCCATGAATCCACAGAGACTTGTCACCTTCAGTGAACTCTGCATCTCCAGGAAGTAGACAACTAAATGTGCCTCACGGCATTCTGTCCGCCAGGAAGATTTCCAGCATCATTGTCTTGGTTGTTTTTTTTTTTTTAATTTAAATCCAAGTCTTATATATAATGTAATAATTTCAGGAATAGAATTCGGTGATTCATCACTTACATATAACACCCCCTGCCCTTCCCAACAAGCATCCTCCTTCCTGCCCATTCCCCATGTAGCCCAGCCCCCACCCAACACCCCTCCAGATACCCTGTTGTTCTCTGTATTTAAGAGTCTCTTCTGTTTTGTCTCTCTCTCTCTGTTTTTATATTATTTTTGCTTTCTTTCCCTTATGTTCATCTGTTTTGTATCTTAAGTTCCACATATGAGTGAAATCATGATAGTTGTCTTTCTCTGATTGACTTTTTTCACTTGGCGTAATACACTCTAGTTCCATCCACATTGTTGCAAATGCCAAGATTTCATTCTTTTTCATCACTGAGTAATATTCCATTCCATGGTGTTTGTCTGTGTGTGTGTACACACATATCACATCTTCTTTATCCATTCATCAGTTGATGGACATCTGAGCTCTTTCCCTTACTTTGGCTATTGTCGATAACACTGGTATAAACATTGTGATGCATGTGCCCGTTCGAATCAGCACTCCTGTATCGTTTAGATAAATACCTAACAGTTCAATTTCTGGGTTGTAGGGTAGCTCTATTTTTAATTTTTTGAGAAATTGCCATACTATTTTCCAGTGACTGCACCAGTGTGCATTCCCACCAGCAGTGCAAAAGAGATCCTCTTTCTCTTCATCCTTGCCAACATCTGTTGTTGCCTGAGTTGTTAATTTTAGCCATTCTGACCGGTGTGAGGTGGTATCTCATTGTGGTTTTGATTTGCATTTCCCTAAAGATGAATAATGTTGAGCATTTTTTTTATGTATCTGGTAGCCATCTGGATGTCTTCTTTGGAAAAGTGTCTATTCATGTCTTTTGCCCATTTCTTCACTGGATTATTTGTTTTTTGGGGTGTTGAGTTTGATAAGTTCTTTATGAATTTTGGATACTAACCCTTTATCTGATACGTCATTTGCAAATATCTTCTTTCATTCTGTTGGCCACCTTTTAGTTTTGCTGATTGTTTCCTTTGCAGTGCAGAAGCTTTTTATCTTGATGAGGTCCCAGTAGTTCATGTTGGCTCCTGTTTACCTTGCCTACAGAGACATATCAGGTAAGAAGTTTCTGCAGCCAACATCAAAGAGGTTGTTGCCTGTTTTCTTCTCTAGGATTTTGATGACTTCCCATCAAAGAAGGATGTTTAGCTCTTCCATCCATTTTGAGTTTATTTTTGTGCATGGTGTAAGAAAGTGGTACGGGTTCATTCTTCTGCACCATCATCATTGTGTTTTAAGGCTGTGTCACTGCTCCCAGCTGGTGCCAGCACTTCATGCAGACCCTCCCTTAACCAGGCCCATGTGCATCTTCTCCACCAACTCCATTAATGCCTCTAATGGCCACAGTGTGTCATCTACTCATGCCCCAGAATCCGCATGAAAACTTCCGTTTTGTAATGGACTTCTGTTGTGTGTGTCCAGCCACCTTGTTGGGCCACATGATCAGCTGGTGATCTTCTCTTTCAGGGGCAGCAGCATTTGCTTGTCACACAATGTGCTGCCGTTGGAGGCGATGTCGTACGAATACCACAGTGATGGTTGGGGCCTTCTGCAGAACAAGACTGGCAATGCCCAGAAGCACTGAGGGCAGGGCAGGGAAGGCCAATGCTTTATTCCTATGGAAACAGAGTGCTGCTCCTCTAGGATGGACAGGGGTTGGTGTAACTGGCAGGCTCCAGATAGTCATCCTGTCCCACTAGGGAACATGGGTGACCCAGAACTGGGGTCTCAGGTCAGCACCTAGCAGGTGGTAGAAACCAGGTCAGCTTTGGGGAAAGGAGAACCATGGGGCTGAGGCCCCATGCGCGCCCCCCAAACTGCCATGAAATGCAGACTGTTAATGGTTCTCCTTACTGATCAGAGCTGAAAAGAAGTCATTTTCCAGGCAACAGAGACAAATCTGGTACCAGTGGCTATAGTGATTCTTCCAGAAAGATGAACCTGAGCCATGGTCACCATCACCTCTGATTGAGTTGGTGAAAACCCACTCTCGTGCTCTAGGATCCATCTGACATCTGTACCAGCTAAACGGGTATATTATGTGGGCTCATGGTAGGAATCTTCTCCCTGGAATCTCCCGAGTCTGCTGGTGCCCCAGGTTTTCAGTTTTGGGTTTGAGTCATTATTTCTCAGGGGTAGGTGTAGAAGGCAGTTCTTCTCCACCCCCTCTACCAACATGGGTGTTTGGCCAGTTGCTGAATATTTGAACTGAATGTCTGTGTCCCCCACCCCAAATTCATATGTTGAAGTCCTAAACCCCCAGTGCAGTGGTATTTGGGGATGGGGCCTTTAAGGACTAATTAGGTTTAGATAAGGACATGAAGGTGGGCCCTCATGGTGGGGTTGGTGTCTTTATAAGAGGAAGAGACACCACAACTGGTTCTCTCTCTGCCGTGCAAGGACACGGTGAGAAGGTGGTCATCTCTGCAAGCCAAGGAGAGAGACCTCACCAGACACTGGATCTGTAGGCACCCGGATCTCAGACTTCCGGCCTCCGGAACTACGGAAAATAAATGTCTGTTGTTTAAGCCACCCAGGCCATAGTATTTATTATGGCAGTCCAAAGGTAAGACATTAAGCATATTTATTCCCACTATAGATTCTGGGTCTGGGGAAATAATCAGGAATAGGTCTCTATGTCCACCGGACTCCATGTGAGATGAACTTGGACCAAGACTCCATTATTGCCTGCCAAGTCTTCCACTTTTATTAGTGGATCACAGTGTCCCTTGGGGATCAATGTATGTCCCCAATTGATATCTAATTGCCCAGAGGGTTGGCCGAGGCTCTAGTCCCAAGACATGGGCGCTGCTAGGGAAAGCCCAAGGAAAGGCCCACAGTACACACCTGTGCCTCCCTGCAACACTCTTTCTTCAAAGGAAGATAGCCTCCCCATCCGTGCAAATACCCAGATCTGTGAAACGACTTTAAGTCCAGAGGAGTAAGGGGTCATGCATCCCTACTGTGGTCTTTTAAGTTGGATTTCTGCCAATCAATTTAGAATTTGAATTTTCCATATACAGATCAATATAGATTCATGATAGATAATAGATAGATGATAGATTAGATGTGTAGATAGTTAGATATAGATGATAGATTAGATAGATGATAGTTAGATAGACAAGTGATAGATAGACAAATGATAGATAGATAGATGATAGATTTTCCTCCTTAAACACATATCTCTTGAGAGAAGCTGCTCGCCTGTCACATCTTTGGTGGCTCCTGTGATCAGTGACACATTGCTGCACGTCCTACTTGTCCAAACGCTCTGACGACTACCCTTCTTGTTTAGATATGGAAGTGGAGCCCACTTGTATCTGATGGGTAAGCACTTGGCCTCGGGCCCTCCATGACCTTTCTCAGAAAGGCAGAGTCACCAAGCCCTCCTGTAGGCCATCACTGAGCCCAGGCTCTAATGAGCCATCTAGTAGAATATTGATGAAGACAATACATTTGACCACATGTAACCAGTGGTTCCCAGCCCTGCCTGCCCATTAGGCTCCTGGGGAGCGTTTGCACCCTCTAGTGCTTACTTCTCCATATCATGACATCAGCAGCTCTACAGGTAGCCCTCAGGCTCTGCAGATGATTGCCATCCCCCTGGGTCAGCGGGTTGGGTGAGCCTTACTGACCCTCATATCCCCACGAGGCCTTACACCATCAGAGGCCCCTCACATGTGCTCCCTTGTTCCTGCTGATCATTGGTCACAGTCCTGAACCCTCGCCGTGGGGAGGCTGCCTCTTCCCTCCCCTGCGGGGCTCTGTTGAGCCTGCCTCTCTGCTGCTCAGCCCACCATCCCAGAGCCCGGGGGTAGCACCAAGAGCTTATTAGGAGCAGCCTCACAGGCCCCAACCTGGACCTACTGAGTTGAAACTGCATTTTGACATGACCTCCTGGGGATTTGCACACCCACTGAAGCATAAGACAGGAGAGCAGACCCCACTCTAGTATGTGCCTGGTAGGAATGGAGGTGTTTGGGGTGGGAGAAGGGACACGGAGATTCAGCATCAGCTTGGGGGGCACCCGGCCCAGTCTAGTCCTTGAAAGGCTTTTGTGCAGAGCAGGGCTGGTGTCTCAGACAAGGGAAGGATGGTCTCTAGGGGACAAGGGGTTCAGGGAACTTGGAAGTTCACATTTTTCAGCTCTATCCATGTCTTCATTCCGTGTGTCAGGATCCCTTTGCCCACCAGGCCCCTTATCTCATGTGTGTCCAGTAATCTAAGGTTTTCCTTTCTCTAGAGAGGTAGGACGAAGCCAGGAGACTAAAGTCTTCTCTCTGATCACTGTTGCCCCTAACAGGGGCTTCTGTCCCAGCGCTTTGTCCTGACACCAGTGATTATTACAATCACCGAGATGCCACCATGCCCATGTTTACCCGTGTTGTCTCCGCTGGCAAGGGGACCAATGACCAGCCCATTCCCAGATCCCACTTTGAAAATCTCTTTTCTGGGCCCCTCCTTGTACTGACTACCTTATCGGTCAAGACCGCAACAGGAAACAACTCCAGAATCAAGGTAATTTGGAGGTTGTTTGGAAAAGGATTATTTAGGGGCACCTGGGTGGCTCAGGCGGTTGAGCGTCTGGCTTTGGCTCAGGTCATGATCTCACGGTTTGTGGGTTTCCACCCCACATCGGGCTCTGTGCTGACAGCTAGCTCAGAGCCTGGAGCCTGTCTTCAGATTCTGTGTCTCCCTCTCTCTCTGACCCTCCCCTGCTCATGCTGCCTCTCAAAAATAAATAAAATGTTAAAAAAAATTTTTTAACAAAAGGATTATTTGTAAAAGTGTGTGCAGGCCGGGGGTAACGTGGAGCTGTTGCCACTTTGTCCCAAAAGGGTCATGAGGAGGGGGCAAGCATTTACCAGCAGCCTGAAAGAAGACAGCTTTGTATAGGAGGACACCTTGAGCAGAGCAGTGACCTTCAGTCACTGAAATAGCAGCCTGATGAGAGCAACGTCACAGAGACCAAGGTCCTGACCTCTTCCTCCAACCCTGAGCTTCTACCAGGGCTCCCTGTTGTCTGAACCCAACCGTAAACCAGAAAAGAAGAGGGCCTGTTGGTGTGTTCAGATGAGTTAGCTCCAGGACAGGTGAAGAAAAGGGGTAGAGTGGACTCAGAGGCCATTGTCCCACAGCACCATGCTGCAGACTTGCAGGCCTCTGTGGTGCTCAGTATTGTCGCCAGGCTGTTGTTCTCCAGATCATTACCACTCTTGTTCTTCCCGCTGGGAAGCACTGGCCCCTTCCTGCTCAAGGCCAGCTCTGTCTTCACTTAGGCTCAAGCCAGCTGCCATCTTCTCAGATGGTCTCCTGACTCTCTACCAACCACAGGGTCCCCTCTCCCTAAAAGGTAAGCCTCCTACTGGCACTGTGCCTGCCACAAAGTAAGAACTCCATGAATATGTGTCCACCTATCTACTGGACTTCTGTGATTGAATGTGCTGACATTTGCCCAACCCAAGCCAAACATCTTTATTTGTTAATTTATCCATCCATCCATTCGTGCATCCATCTATTCAAGCATCCATCATCCATCCATCCACCCAACCATTCGCTGATCCATCTATCCATTTACCCATCCACCCACCCATCCATCCATCTGTCCATTATCCACCTAGCCATTCACTCATTCACCCATCCATCCATCTATCCATCCACTTATTCATCATCCATCCAACCATTCACTCATCCTTCCATCCATTCACCCATCTACCCACACACCCACCCATCCATCCACCCATCCATCCACCCACCCAGCCACCCATCTAGCCATTCATCCACCCACCCTTCCATCCATCCATCCATCCAACCATCCACCCATCCACCCACACATCCACCCATCCACCCATCCACTTATTTAAGATATATTCTCCTATTCCTTTCAGCACCATCATCACTTTACCAGGTGCCTGTGGCTGATGACATTAACCTCATCTTTAACTCCTCCTCTGACTTCTTTTCTGGGAGGTTGTGTGAAGAAACACAAAGTGACACTGAGAAGCAGATACCCTGGAGAAAACTTGGCCTCTTGGGTCACCATAGTCCATCTCCACACTAACGCAATGTAGCTCTCTCTCTGAGCAACAGTCCAGGATGAGTATTTTCCCACCCACCATGGGATGGGCAGGTAGGGAGCCCTAACTGGTCGTGGCAGTTTTGCTTATTCTCCAGTTAAAGCAAAGACTAGAAGGCAGAGAGCTCTAGGGCATGTTGTCTGGATTTCATTTGTTTGCTTAAAGATAGCTTTTTGTCCTGCCTCCATGAGGCAGCTAAGTAGATTTAACAATGATTCATTAAAGTTCTGTCTACAGAACATCAAACCAGGCACTGGAAAGGTTTCCACTGCCAAATTACTAGATTTATTCCACAGAGTGACTAACTTTTCCATCAAAGCAGTAGCCTTCTTGCTCTGTAATACTGACACCTTAGTAATGTGCGATTACATAACAGCTTAGTACCATTCGGCAAACACCATAACGCAGGTAAGGGGCATTTCTAAATAAGATTTGCCTAACTTCCCAAAAACATTTGCCTTTTCTAGTTAGATGGCATTTCAAGCACCATTTTCCTTGTCAAAGCTGGAAAATGAGCAGAAATAAGACAACCTGTCAAACAGGGCAAATAATGACATTTGTTGGCAGCGTGGGATGTGCATTATTTTTACCATCACACGATTACATCAAACCCGTGTGCCTAACCACAGCATGCCTTAAGAGAGTCTCTCTGGGTTGCAAAATGAAAAAAATGAATATTTCTAGCCTCCTGGAGGACCGTGTGTTTTCTAAGCCACCATTATGAGGCTTTCATGGAGTAGGTCCGGGGGGTGCATGTGTTTTAGAGGTGGGATGAGATTAATCAGCATGTGCCAGAGGGCAGATTCGTGCAAGTCCCCTTTGGGGCTAAGTGGGCTTGGGGTACATGCACACGTGTACACACACAGAGAAAGCTGCTTCTTATGGGCCACGCCTTCTTCCTGGAACCACCGAGTTCTGGGCTGTGATCTCACTTGCAAATTCTGTTAAGAAGTGATGTCTCATCTTCATGATGCCATGCTGCGGCTCTGCATCAGAAAGGTGTAGGGAACGTGGAAGACAGCTCGCTTCCCTCTCTGGGCAATCCGCAAAGGAGAGTTTGTACGTCAACAGAAAACCAACACCTAGGGTCAGTTTCTACAAGGACTTCCCATATGCCCTGATGGTTAGTGTTGGGCTATTTTTTTTTAAGTTTCTTTATTTATTTTGAGATTGTGAGCAGGGGAGGAGCAGAGAGAAAGGGGGAGAAAGAATCCCAAGGAGGCTCTGAGCTGTCAGCACAGACGTGAGGCTCGAACCCACAAACCGTGAGATCACGACCTGATCTTTCTTGAGCTGAAATCAAGAGTTGGAGGCTCAACTGACTGAGCCCCCCAGGGGCCCCGTTGTCGGGCTATTTCTGAGCAAAGTCCCGAAGCCGGCTCCGCTGACCCACAGAGCACAGAGTGTCTCCTGGCCGCAGCTGCCAACTCACGGGCCCGGCGGGTTCCAGGGGGACAAAGTGACAAGGAAGGGCACCAGCCTGGGGAAGCCCTGCTCCAGGGGCAGACCCCGCCCCAAATACTACGCGCCATCGGTTTCACGAGGGGGGCGCTCCTCTGCTCTGGCCAGCGGGACGGGCCTGGGATGGGGGGAGGGGCGGGTCACTCTGGATGAAGGGCCAGACAAGGGCTGTCTTTCAACAGTGAACTCTCACCTTGCCGTTTTGACCTTGGGCCTTTCGTCAGGACGTTCACTGCTTCCTTCTCACTCGCTGCGCGTCCCTCTCCGCCAGCAAGCACAGTCTTCATTTTTATACCCCGCCTGACTCTGAGACACCCCCCCGCCCCCGGCCGGTCCCACAGGTCCCTCCCCAGGGGGTTATTTATCCCCTCACAAGCCTTGGGTGGTCTGGCGCCCGCACAGGGAGCTCTCAGGGAACAGCCTTCAGGGTCGGTCTTTCCCGCAGACTCTGCATCCTGCCCAGGGTAGGAGTAGGGCACCCATCCAGGCCCTGCACCGAGCACCCCGGCAGAAGGCTAAGCCCCCGGACGCCGCAGGGCAGGGAGCCTGGGGCATTTGCGGCCACAGCCCTGGAGCCGGGAGCCCCGCAGCTCACACCGAGCCCGGGGTCACCCTGGCAGCCTGCCCGGCTGGACACCCTCCTCACCTCTGCGTCCCCACGGCCCGGCCCTGAGACCCTGCCCAGCCCCGGTGGATACCGGACTTGAAAGCAGTGGATGGAGGGCCGTGGGAGCAGGGAGGGGCGTGAACAAAAACAGGCCAGAAAAATCCTTCCTGTGGCAAAGGGTCAAAGTTGAAGATGTCAGTGTGATCGCATCTGATGTGATATAGATACAGAGGTCCGTGTCTACACACGGGTCAGTGTAGACACGTGCATTTTCTTGTTCTGGCAGTGAGACGGCCCAGAAGCGGTGCAGACACCTAGTCCCAGGCGCTGGTCTCACGCTCCGTTCTCCAGTCCGAGACTCCAGGGCTCCTGTGGAAACAGCTGATCCCGGACTAAGGCAGGATGTGCAAGATTAGCAGAATATCGTGCAGTTGCAGGAAGGCAGGAAGGAAGGAAGGAAGAGAAGAAGGAAGGAAGGAAAGGAGAGAGAGAGGGAGAAAGATAAGAATTTACCCAAGGGATACAGGAGTGCATAGGGGCACATGCACCCCAATGTTCACAGCGACACTTTCTACAATAGCCAAATCATGGAAAGAGCCTAAATGTCCATCAACCAATGAATGGATCAAGAAGATGTGGTTTATCTACACAATGGAATATTACATGGCAATGAGAAAGAATGAAATATGGCCATTCATTCGTAGCAACATGGATGGACCTCGAGGGTATCATGCTAAGCGAAGTAAGTCAGGCAGAGGAGGACAGATACCATATGTTTTCACTCATATGTGGATCTTGAGAAACTTAACAGAAGACCATGGGGGAGGAGAAGGGGAACAAAAAGTTACAGAGAGGGAGGGAGGCAAACCACAAGAGACCCTTAAATACTGAGAACAAACTGAGGGCTGATGGGGGAGGGGAGAGGGGAAAGTGGGGGATGGGCATGGAGGAGGGCACTTGTGGGGATGAGCACTGGGTGTTGTATGGAAGCCAACTTGACAATAAATTATATTTAAAAAGGAAGGAAGGTAGGGAGGAAGGGAAGAAAGAAAGAACGAGAGGGAGGAAAGAAGGAAGGAGAAAGAGGAAGGGAGAAAGGCAGGAAAGAAGGGAGGGGGTAGGGAGAAAAGAGCAAGGAAGGGAGGGGGAAGGAAGAGCACACGCACAGGAAAGTCAAGAGACCCAGGAGCCGACTGAAAGGGCTCCCAGGGACCCAAACTGGACCCATTTGAGCAAGAAAATAAACACTGGGCGATAACCCAGAGAAGAAACCGAATACCCACGAGCTCATCCAGATGTAAACAAACAGTTGAATAAACAGATGCGTGGGCGAGAGCAGACTGATTTCCCACGCAGAAGAACTCAGAACTGCTTCTGTGAATGGACGGGGGCCACGCCCCGCTCTCCTCCCGCACCGACTGTGCTCAGTGACTTCCTCCCAAAGAGGACACCGTGGGAGGGGGTGGTGGGGTGGCTTTGCAGGGAAGGCACTGGCAGACAGGTCCCAGCCCCGGGGTCCGGCTCAGTCCCACAGTGACCAGGCATGTGGACGGCATACACCCAGGACACGACCCGCTCGGAGTGGCCTTCCTCCCACAGCCCGCACCCCAGGCTCATCCTGAGAAGGACATCAGACAGATCTCGACGGAGGGGCCGTGTGGCTGACCAGCGCCCCTCAGAACTGCAAGGTCACCAGCAACCAGGCGTGTCTGCCTCAGGAGAGCTGATGACTGAATACAGTGTGGTTTCCTGGGTGGAAAATAAAATAAAACAGAACAAAAACAGAGCAAGAAACTCTGACCAAGGCTTGGACTTGCATCAAGAATACGGCATCGAGGGCACCTGGGGGGCTCAGTCGGGGGAGTGAGCCACTTGGGCTCAGGTCATGATCTCACAGTCATGGGAATCAAGCCCCGCGTCGGGCTCTGTGCTGCAGCGCGGAGTCTGCTAGGGATTCCCCCCCCCGCCCCTCCCCCAGCGGTGATCTCTCTCTCTCAAAATAAAGAAACTTATGAAAAAAAATTAAAATAAAGAGGAAAGGATATGATTTCAAAGCGGCTCACTGATTGTGACAGACGTAGTGCATCCACAGAGGGCACTCCCGGCAGGGAAAGCGCCCAGGGTCCCCGAGGACTCTGCGAGGACCTTTGCAAGTCGTCTGTGGGCCTCGACGGTTCTACCATAAAAACGTCATTTTACAAACCGTAATGAACATATTCAGCTTGTGAGTCATGGGTTGTATGGCCTTGGCAGTGACCCAGACGCCGGGGCGCCGGCTGCGGTGACTCACACGGGGCCCCGTGTGGCCCTCAGGGTTCCCTGCGGGACATTTCTCCCCCAGCGCCTGGGAAGGCACCTGTCACATGAGCTCCGGGCCACCAGCCAGCCATGGCACAGGCCTCAGGGGGGGAAGGGCGTTGGGAGGAGGAGAGACAGACAGACAGACAGGCAGACACAGACTGAGACTCTGGGTCAAGACCCTGGAGTCAGAGCATCTGTTGCCTTTGCTTACGTTCCTTTCTGTCACTCATAAGTCCCAGCGCGCTGATACCCTAGGATGTAATAAATAAGCCCGCTCTGCACCTTAGATGTTAGTCTTACCCGACTGGCAGTTTTCTGCCTGAAACAGGACTAATTGGAAAGGCATATTTCGCATCATCAAAAGCTTGGCATTTTTATGGGGCGCCTCTAGATGGAAAGAAACTTAGTCTTTGCCGAAGCACCAAGCTTTCACCTACACGGTGGCTGGACAGCCCTGGGCCCCCCTTGCGGCTGAGGACAGGTGATGACCAGGAGGTCGCTCGCTGGTGGGTGACACCCTGCCGCGGTGCCCCAGGGAAGGAGGGGACAGCACCTGTGCGTGCAGGCTAGGGCAGCTAGGGCAGCTGTGACCACAGCTGCTCACGTCGTGTAAACGTGTCCCGCTGGTCGCCAGGGAGACAGCCTTTGGAAAGGGTGGCTCTGCGCACACAGGCGCCCTCCCAGCAGGGCTTTGGCTGATGCGTCAGCAGCATGGGCTCTTTCCCGGAAGGCGAAAGGCGTGGTGGGGATGGGAGGTGCACACAGGGCCCCAGGTGCCTCTCATTGAGGGCGGAAGTGGCCCCCAGCCTCCCCCCGCACCCCCCTCCGCCCCGGCAGCCAACATTGCTGGGGTTTTGTCTCCGGGAGGAAGACCTGCCACTGCCCTAACACGGGAGAAACTTTCTGTCGTGTTCAACTTGCTCTAAAGGGGCCTTCACCGCAATTGTTAGAGCCACGCTCCCCCGCTGCCACAGGGACAGGGACCGTGCTGGCGTGCACACGTGCACAGGCCTTCCACATGGCCGTGTCTATTCCATCCACATGCACTAGAGAGCACGGGGGCGCCTGGCGGCTGACTTCCGCCCAGAGCACGATCGCACGGTTCGCGAGTTTGAGCCCCACGTCGGGGTCTGTGCTGACAGCTCGGAGCCTGGAGCTGCTTCAGATCCTGCGTCTCCCTCTCTCTGCCCCTCCCCTGTTTGTTCTCTTCCTCTCTCTTTCTCTCAAAAACAAATAAGCGTTAAAAAATATTTTAAAAAAGAAAGAAAGCAAGCATCAAGAGGCAGCATGGGGAAGAAGAAAGGAGGGGATGCTCACGTTACGTGTACCGAGTGCTGTGCACATCTCCACCATCTAATCCTTGCAAAGGCCCTGGGAGCCCATTTTACAGAGCAGAAAACTGAGGCTTAGCAGGTTAGCCAGTGTTGCCCAGCCATGAGGAGCTGGATTCCTGGTCCCCAGGAGCCACCGGCCTGGCCGCTGCGCTGGTCAGGCTGGCCCCTGACGCACGTCATTGGCATGCATCCCAGTTCCGCTCACGCCACGGCTTTGGATCTCCCGGGGGGCTTTCCTCACACCTAGGATCAAACCCCACATCCTGCTGAGCCAGCCGCTCAGCTCCCTGCCCGCTCCTCTGCCCCTCCACCCTCTCCCCCTGCACCCCAGCACTGGCTGCCCCTGGCTTCTCCCGGATGCTGCTCCTTCCGTGCGCACGGCTCTCCTTTCTGACAAGTCTCCTTCACTTGACTTAGGTCCCTGCTTAAATGTCCCCTCCTCCGTGACAACTTCCCTGACCACAACACCTACAACGTCAACCCGAGAAATTCTCTATTCTTTCTCTGCTCTGTTTGTAATGTTACAGGGGTCTCTTATCTCGGTCCTGGCGTTGTATGTCTGTTTATACAATCTATTGCATGGTATTTCTCCTATTGTCTATCTCCCCACCAGAATAGAAGTCCCACAAGGGTGTTTGCGGTCTGTTTCCCCACCAGAACAGAAGTCTCCAGGTGGTAGAACTCTGCTTGTATTATTTACTGATAGACCTTCTTGCAAGCCTTGCTCGCATGGGCCGGGGGAGGGCCAGGCAGTGGAGTATCTGCTCTCGCTCACACATCCTCCTCTTCTGTCTGCCTGTGAGCTCGTCAGAGAGCAGGGCCAGCCTCCCAGATCTCTGCCCCGACCCTGCTCCAGGCCCAGCTGCCTGCCCTTGGCCCCGGGCTTCACCTTGCTCCATGCTCCGTGAGCTTTATTTGCTGTTGTGTGAACTGGGCTGGACCCAGAGGCTGGAAGATCTACCAGATCACCTGCTTCATGCTTGGCCTTCATGAAGTTCTGGTCAGAACACGTCCCAAAGACGTCGGTAAACACTTTTGATTCCCTCCCTCTCCCACTTGGCCTAATTTCTTAGTAGCAGCTTCTTTGTGAAAATCTCTGACCTTATCTGGTCTATACTGATCAAGAAAAATGCTGTCCTTCATTTAATGATCTCATGATGGTAGGAAGAATAAGCCAGGCCGTGGCCGGGAACTCGGGTCCTGGACGAAGGATCAGAGCTTGTCCAGCAGCCAGGGAGAGGAAGGAAGGAACGTAACAGGGAAATCCACAAGTCTGGGGGAGCAACTTACGGGAGCTGTAAAAGGAAGTTGGGGGTTGGTCCAGGATGTGACAAAGCTGTCCTCTGGCAGCCATAACCCAGTCCCGTGCTCTCAGACCCAAATTATTTAAATGAACAAATATCAGTGACAGCTCAATTGCTAAGAAAGGGGAAAAAAGAAAAGGAACAGGATTTTCCTACTGTTAAGATCTCCCTTTGCGATCACACTAGAATTTTCAAAATATTATCGTTGGCACCTGTTGGTGGAGGGGCCTGTCAGGTTTATGTGCTTGCCTTTGGGGGACAGAAGAACTAGGAGAAGCGGGCTGGAAGGACCCGTGTCCCCCACCTGCTCAGAGCATTCAGACGCCCCGCCCCTTGAGCCTCATAAGCCCCTGGTCTGGGTCATGGGGGAGGGAGAGGGTGGCTCTCCGGACCTAGGACCGGGAACCTGCAGCTCATGCGGACAGGCGGGCACTCGGGAAATTAAACACCAATGTACAAGGCGCATGACCACGGTGGAACTTGGAGTTCACGGAAGAGTTTCTGGCCTAAAATATATCCCAACTCTGACCCCTACAACTCACATTGGGTAGATTTTTAATGTACTTCAGGGCGCTGTGGAAGCCATCCAAAATGACAAACCGCGTCCTTGCGGACTGTCCTGGAGGAGTGCGGTGTCGTTGGGGCGCTGGATCCATGGATACACGCTGTCTGTAAATAACCAAGGACAGGTCTGCATGACAATGAGGACGCTGTGCCCTATTTCTGTAAGTGACGTCATCTGTCTGCTGAGGATTCCACTCACAATGGCAGCCTCGCTACGGAGTCAACCGGGGCTGGGAGGACATTTAGGTTCTCTGAGCAGCCTGGGTCCTGACTTAAAATTCTGCACCTGCCCCGCACCGTCACCGAGGGCGCTGCTGCGTGCAGGGGTGTGAAGGACAGACTCAGTGGCCCGCGTGCTCTCCAGCACCTGCTCGGATAGAAAGAAGCCAGTGTGGTGGGTAGGGGTCTGGGATAGAGAAGCCGTGTCCCCAACTTGTCAAAGAGCCTGGGTGACAAGGACAGCGAGGTCACAGCAGGAATGAGGGCTGGGTGGGTGGCAAAGTGGGACTCCACACGGGGGACTCTGCACCGGTGACCAGGCCCAGCATGCTCCAGCCCCCACCCGCCCCACCTCCACATGCTGGGAACCTCCTCCCGTTTTCAATGACGAGGCTGGTCTTTGTGGTTCTGGCAGCTGACACAGCTCTGTGAACCACTCTGCCCCCGACCCGACCGCAGGGACCACGGTCCAGAGAGAGTGGGGATCGCTTCACGCCTCACACACCTGCCCCAGGACACGCGTCAGTCAGGCACACTCACCTCCGACCCTGGAGCCCCTCACAGCGAACCAGCCTGAGACACCAGCCAAGGTCCTTTGAAAGGGTTTGCAGGTTGAAAACGCACAGTGGTCCAAAGGGTTGGCAGCTGCCACGGTCAGCACTGGTCTGCGTGACAGATCGGGGAAAGGGGCGAGGGGAGCATCTAGCCTTGGTGGACAGCAGGGGAGTCTGCCCGGCCAACGTGCACAGGGACAGGTGAGGGCCCCGCCATAGCTGTCAGCTGAACTGGGCCCTGGGCTACAGCACACGCGGCTCCTGAGCTCTGGTATGTGCCCGTCTGGCTTAATGGACAGGAACTTGAACTTGGCAACTTGAACTTGAACTTGAGCTCGGCAGACAGGACCCAAGTTCACCCTGAGGCCGGAGGGTGAAAGAGGCCTTACAGGGTCAGCCAGAGACAGCCTTCCTCTCCTCGGAAACCCCACCAAAATCAAGGGCGCAGGGGTGGGTGGTTGGCTCTCAGCACTGCATTCATGTCAGTTAAGGGTAAGGTCAAAAATTCAGCGCAGGCCACGTGCAGAAGGAAGGCTGGCCACGAAATCACATACGGCATTTGTTCCTTAATGGAACATGGTTTGCCCACTGGGCTCCTGGGGGAGGGCGGGCACCCAACGGGAAGACCTCACAACTCGGTCTTCCTTCCCAAGGTCATAATTCAGTGGAGAAGGCGGTGGCAGTCACCGTGCACTGCACGGCTATTTCTGACATGACAACCACACAGCCCCGCGCTCCCACTGCACGCCCCGTGCTCCCACTGCGCCCCGGGCCCTGGACCAGAGGACTTCCACCCACACATCAGCCTGGGCTCCCGGCTAGTCCCTGGAGCACTCTACTCATGCTGTCCTCCCCATGTGGTCGGTGAGGATCCCGAGGCACAGGGAGAGCACGTGAATTGTCCAGAGCCACACGTGGGATCACAGAGGTGTGCTGGGTCTCAGGGGCCCAGGGGACAAGCTCCCCGCTCTGCTCCAGAGGTCAGAGGGTTCAAGGAAGTTGGAGCCATGTAGGTGACACCTTAATGGATCTTGAAAAAGAGGGGATCAAGGGGAAAAGAGAGGGAGGGACATTCTTCTCGATAAAATGAGGTGCAAAGTCACAGATGTGACAGCAGGTATCTGGGGTCTCCTTGGCATGGACAGACAAGGACAGACAGACACCAGGTATGAAACCACACTGGGAGGTGAAGAAAAGTCCCCAAAGAGGCCAGTGAGGGAAGTGACAGGGGCCTAGTCGGAAGGTCCTGGGGACATGCCCTCATGCCCTCCAGAAGGATGACAGGGATGGTGGAAGCAGGATCCCCAGTAGGAAGCTGCCAAAATGGACCAGAATCCAGGGGCACCTGGGTGGCTCAGTCTGTGAAGTGTCTGACTCTGGATTTCAGCCTAAGTGATGATCCCAAGGTACCTTCGATCAAGTCCCGCATCCAGCTTTGTGCTGACAGCGCAGAGCCTGCTTGGGATTCTCTCTCTCTCCCTCTGCCTCTGCCTCTCCTGCTCTCTCTCAAAATAAATGAACCATTTTTTAAAAAGAAGGAAAATGGGCCAAGAGAGAGAGGAAGGAGTAGGGGCTGGACCAGCCTCCCACGGGGGCCGTCACCCTCCAGGAGCAGTGGGGAGGGGGGAGGCCTGCCGAGGGCCCAGGAAAACAGGGCATCTCCACCCCACTGGTAACCAAGGGTCATGTGGCACATTTGTGAGCAGATGCATCCTTTCCTCCCCTGCCAGCCCTAACACAGTGGGGGGGGGGGACCCATCAGTCCCCCTCAACATAGTCAATTTAGCTCACCCTTTACCCAATTTAAAATTCAGAACATCACTGAATTTTAAAATGTTTTGTAAAAGGAAATGCCTAGGGGTGTCTGGGGGGCTCAGTCGGTGAAGCGTCCGGCTTTGGCTCAGGTCATGATCTCACAGTTCGTGGGTTCAAGCCCCACGTCGGGCTCTGTGCTGACAGCTCAGAGCCCGGAGCCTGCTTCTGCTCCTGTGTCTCCTTCTCTCTCTGCTCCCCGCCCTGCTCCTGCTCTCTCTCAGTTATTGTGGGCCATATTATTATCAATAATAAAAAGAATTTTTAATAACAAAGGGCAAAGTATGGTTTTGCCAGAGAAACACACGTGGCCCACGAACAGGAGCAATGTCATGTGTAAAGTTGAAGTGCAAGTTGAAACAAGACGTCTCTTCTCTTCAGCCTGGAAAACAGAAACCGGATTTGGTCTATCTGATTTTGCTGAGAGCATGGTAACGCGGCGCCCGCTCTCTGAGGGTGGGCACGGATCCTGGAGGAGCCGTCACTGATGGCAACGGCGCCAAATAAAAACGTGAAGTGTGCACACGCTTCCACCCAGAGGTCTTACTTCTAAGAACCAGGTGTACAGGATGACAACACAGCTACGCAAGGAGACACACGTGGGTTCTTTTTACACCTCGGACATGCTGGGGAGGTCCCACTGCCCGTCCGTGGGGAGCCGGCTAACGAGAGAAGAGAACATGCATGCACGCATGTCAGGGACCCACGGGGCTTGAGAAGAGGGTGCACCTCGGGCCGCCTGGATGGCCCAGACCAGAGCTTAGATGAAGAAATCCACCTTCAGGGTTACTTTAAAAGGAGGGGCCCCTTGGGTGGGACTTTGCCTTTTCCACTGCATTGTTTGAAGCATTTACAACTATAATAATTTCGTGATTACCAAAGTCATAAAAAGAAACGAGTGGCTTGGGGATAAATCAAACACCAGTGAAGCCGGCGCCGCAACGGCTGTCGCCCTGCAGGGTCCTCTCCCTTTGCGCCCGAGCTCAGGGCAGCGGGTTTGCAAACTCCTGGCTCAGCCGCCAACTTGCTTTCCCCGAGGGGCAGAGCAGTTGGCAGTGGGACTGTCAGGCTGTGAAGCGTCTTCTCTCTGGGTCGTTTATCCATTTTCATCCTGCCCGACAGGGCTCCCAGAGCCTGGCACCCTCCAGCCCCCCGATAAAGCCCACTCAGCACTCATCCATTCTGCTCCTTCAACTCATTCATTTGGTGCCGCCCACCCCACCCTCAGTTGGGAAAAAGGATCGGTAGAGGAAGCAATTGGGTTATTACAGACACCAGGTAGACCCAAGGAAGAACAGGCAAGCAGGGTCCTCAGGGCGGATCACCAGCCGCCCGCCGGCCCATTTCCCAGCCGCCACCCCGGGTCCAGGGTGCTGGGCTCTGCTGGCCGCGAAGGAAGAGGCTGTGGCTGGCCCGGCCACCCTGGACCTGCGTCCCTCTCTGCAGTTGGATAGGTCCTCTAGACTTTTCCCAAGTGTCGAACCTCCTTCCTGATCTCTGCATCCTCGATGGGGAGGCCCACCCCGAAGGGCCAGGGCAGACCCTCTCTTCCCCCTCCAGTGGCTTTGCTTCTCTGAGTCGGAGATGAGTGGCTGTGGGACCTGGGGACCAGGGCCTGGTCCCTCCTGTCCCGGGCTCGGCTCAGTCCCTCTGATCTTCATTTTGGCCCTGACGCCTTGCTTTGAAGTCTCCTTTGGTGCAGTCCTCAGGGCAAATTAAAGAGGAAGTTTCTGTGCGCAGGAACGGGCTGGCGTGTGCGGTACCAGAACTGTAGCCCGTGGGCGGACCAGAGATGGAGGCTGGACCCTGTGCAGCTCTCAGAAGCCGGGGTGGGGGGGGTGGGGGGGGGTTGTGCCTCTGGGAGCGCCTTCACCTCCTCCCCCTCCCCTGTGACATTCAGGCAGGATCTCGCCCTCCGGCCTCCCCTGACAATCATAAGCTTCCCTCCCTGGGGGTCCTCCTGGGACTACGTGAAACTCAGTGGCCAAGTGCCTATAACACCCTCAGGGTGCCTGCCCCACCCAGGCCCCACCGGCCCCCACCCCAGCCCCCCTGGCAGAGGCAGGCGGTGTCTTTAGTTTTGTCTTGATTCTGGGAACCGATGTTGGTTGCAGTGCCGGTGGCCAAGCCGGGGTCGGGAACGCCGGTGAAGGACACCAGGGGACCCTTGGGCTGACTGGATGCACAGAGAGGGGAGCTGGCCCCTCCAAACGCACCCCAGGGGCTGTCCAGGATGAAGGAGCCAAAATTAAAGCAGGGCCACACTTTATAAAAAGGAAGGAGAGCAAACAATAGAAATAATGTCAATAATGTCAACCCAAGCAGTGAGCGGAAATGAAAGATCTGAGCAAGCTCCCAACAGGCAGCGGAACCCAGCCCTCCTCCCGCTGTGGTCCAGCCGCCCGTGCTCTTAGCAAATGCTATCGCAGGGGTGTGCTCCCGGCTCTCCGTGCCGCAGCCCTGCTGGCCAGCACCGGATGCTCCTGTCCAAACACCGACACATCCCGGGGGGCTGGCCTCAGGAGAGCGGCACTGGGTCACCTGCACGACCCACATGCGGGCCTGTCACCCCCTCATCTCTGTGACCTCACTCCCCACCGCAGGCTGCCTCTGTCTGCTCCCTCCTGTCGGCCGCCAGCCCTGGCTCCCTGTGTGAGGAGCCTTGGCGTGGAGGTTCTCCACCCTTTGCTAGAAGGTTCTGTGCTCCTGGCTATGTGCACTGCCTGGTACATGTGCTTCCACGTCAGCACCCCCCCCCCAACGCCACGCCGCAGTTTGCATGTCCTTCCCCGAGTGACTTCTCTCCTTCGCACTCGTGATGGCCCCCCACGCCACACACCACATGCTTGTCCCGTCTCGTCCGTCTGTCTCCCGGCTCCCGGAGAGGTGCCCACACGCAGCGAGAACAGCACTGGCATGGACCGCGGCCCGCCCGGGAACGAGGAAACGGTGAGAGTGCTCGTAGGCCCAGAGGCTGCGGGCTCCCTGAACCAGACCATGTGCGGCAGGACCGGTCCGGCAGACCCTCAGGAGACTGACCGTGATTCTGAATCCAGACCCCGCCAGCCAGTGTGAGGCGGCCAGTCCCACAGGACGCCGGATGAGGTCACAGATCTGGGGCCAGGAGCTCAGCGGAGAGCCACGCATGGCCTTTCCAGAGCACCAGAAGGCCATGGCTAGAGAGGACCAGACCAGATGACTAGAAGAAGTGGGGGATAACTAAGCACCGGGCTGATGAGCCATCTGCTGGGTGGTGAGATTCTCAGGCCAGACAGCACCCAGCCCCACGGACCCGTCGCTGGCTTAGCCCAAACCCCACCAGAACACTCGACAACAAAGTTGAACCATAGTAATAGGGCTTGCTCCGATTTTCTGGGGGCGTGCCATCGCAGTCAGGAGTGCAACCACAGCCACCCAGCGGCGTCCACCCCGCCCCGAAGGCCCCCCTCCCCCCGAGTCACTTCTAGGTCAAGCCTCACAGTGCCCAGGCGCTGCCTGATGAGGTCCCTTCACCGGGCTGGCGGGCAGGACGAAGCTACAGGGACAGGAAGCCGCATGTGCTCGGCCGTCCAAAGGCTGAGGAAGACCACTTCACAGATGAGGAGCCCACCTCCCGCAGGGCTGTGGGGGCTGGGAGGACTCTGGACGCCCACGTGCCCCTGGTGAAGACCGAGGGCCAGAGAAGGAAACGCCAGAGGAGGGCCAGTCCGGGGCGGGGAGGCGGGGAGCAGGGAGGAGCCTGCGCCCCAGGCATGCTCTCAAAAAGCAAAACCCAGACATTCAACAGATGGGAAGCCGTGGCTTGGAATTCACAACGAAGGGAACAATAAGTTCATTCTCTAGCTGGTGACACTGGCTTCCAGAAGCAACAGGCACTTGGAGCCATTCGGTGTTTACCAGCCCTCCCCCCGTCTGGTTCCCACTGGGAGATCCCAGGGAATGGGGAGCCACAACGGAGCCCCCACTGTGATCCGCAGGTCACTCACCGCCTGAAATCCCTTCTCTTTCTCCAAACTCCCTGCAGCAGTGAACCAGGGGAGGGGAGGGTGGGCAGAACAGGGCTGAAACTAGCAAAGAGCCGGGTGGCTGGGTAATCCTCCCTCGGGCTACATTAAGGACAGAAATAAAATTGCCATTTCAGCTCTGGGTGCAGCTGGAAGAGGCTGTCACTCCCGACAATGCACAGAAAACTTAGGAGAAGGACGTGCATGAATGAGAAGGAACTTTTCCCATTTCCTAGGCAAATTAGGCCAGGGTGGCAATCACAGAAGGGAGATGCTGAGCCCAGGGGGGTTGCCTGAAAGTAAATGGTGTCAGGGTTTGGCTAATGACTACAGGTAGCTGGGGGGTGGGGTGCCCATGTCCCTGATGTGTTTGATTAGCCACCTGGGGCAAAGGACTCACGATGGGCAACTGTCCCTGTGAGGATGTGACCAGTCTGCAGCCAGAGGGGGGCGCTACGGGATTTCTGGCACCTGGAGAAGTGACCCGCCTGCAGCCAGAGGGGGGGCGCTATGGGATTTTTCTGGCACTTGGACAAATGACCCGCCTGCAGCCAGAGGGGTCACTCGCCTTGGGTACCTGTCCATAGGTCACTTGGAGACAGGCTTCTCACTTGGCCTGGTCCCCAAGGAGGCTGCAGTCAGGCGGAAGAAGAGGGGGTGTGCCCTAATGTGGGAAGAGGAAAGGGGGAGGAGGGAAGAGGTGGGAGGAGGGAGGGAAGAGGAGGGATAGGGAGGAAGGGCGAGGTGGAGGAGGGAGAGAGGAGGCGGGAGGGAACTGGGGGAAGGAGGGGGGTGCCGGGAGGGGAAGCGGAGGGAGGAGGCGGGAGGCGGAGGCCGGAGGCGGAGCGCGAGCCGAGACGCGCGCGCCAGGGGCGGCGGCAGAGCCCGCACCGGTGCGGCAGCGGCGCTCTGGTTGGTTGGTCTGCCCCATCCTCCCGCCGCCGCCCCCTCCTCCCTCCCACTCCCCGCCCTCCCCGCGGCGGCTGGCGTCGAGAAAGTACAGTAAAAAGTCCGAGTGCAGCCGCTCGGCGCACAAGATGGGATCCGGCTCCTCCAGCTACCGGCCCAAGGCCATCTACTTGGACATCGATGGGCGCATCCAGAAGGTAACCTCCCCCTCGCCATACGCGCGCGCGCGGCCGCCCTTTCAGTCCCCCCGCTGGGCCCCCACCCCTGTGCCCACGCTCTCACCCCCGCCGGCCGGACGCCCCCCGCCCTCCACACCTCGCCCCCCGCCAGCGCAGCGGCGGTGGGATCCGGCAGG
>NC_043704.1:4787854-4871524 GCF_006229205.1 Suricata suricatta
CCTCGCCCCCCGCCAGCGCAGCGGCGGTGGGATCCGGCAGGGGCCCCTCCCCGGGTGCAGGGTGACGCGCGGAGGGTCGCCGCGGCGGGTGGGGGGCCGACGTCTGTGCGTCCGCGCGTCGTGGGTCCGGGCTGCAGCCCCTGACAACTTGGGCGGGGGGCGACGGGGCCCCGGGCCCGTGGGAAGGGGGCAGCCCACACGGGGGTGTTTTCTCCACCTCACAAGCAGAGCTTTCTCTGTGACAGAGCTCATCCGGTTGAGTTTGTATCTTCCGAGGCTGGTGCGTTAAGCCTTCATTTCCCTCCGAACGACCCCAAAGCAGACACCGTTGGGCAGCGGGGGCAGCCGTGCGGGACGTGGTCCCCGCGCAGGGATGGTGACCATGGCTCGAGGGTGACCGAATATGCCGCGCCCCCCCCCCCCCCGCACCCCAGGCAGTAACAGGGCTTCCTGCCCAGCAGGGAGCAGGTGCGGGAGGGGGGCGGGGAGAGTCTTAGGGAGCAGAGACTCCTCCAGGTGGCCCCTCCACCCTCCTACCTGCCCCCACTCTCTCCGTGTCCCCCACCGGGCAGGTGGTCAGCTCTGGCAGCAGAGGGGGCTTCTTGAGGCTGCTCTGTCTCTGGGGCCCACAGAGAGACTGAGTGACAGGCTGGAGCAGCCCTGTCTGTGGTCCCTCTGCCTTTCTCTGGAGACATGGAGCCCTCCGGATGTCCAGTGACCCTAGTCAACTTGACTCCCATAGGAGAGTCTTCCCTGGCAGACCCCCCTCTTTGTTCCCGGCCCCTCCCTTTCTAAGCCCCTGGCCTGAGTCCCAAGCGTGCTGGACCCAAGCTTCTGATTGGCAGAGAGGGACAATAGAAAGTTGGCTTGGTGGGGGGATTTTGGCTCCGAAGCCCTCCAGGGTTGGGGGCAGGGACACAGTGAAGGAATCACTCCCGGACTTCAGCTGGACATTTCAGGGAAGCCCTGTAGCTGCCATCTCTCACCTTGCTTTTCTCGAGGACCCCCCACCCCCCACCCCTGCCAGGAAGCCGGGAAGGATGGGCCAGCCAGTCACGGAGCAGGCGGGGGGTGGGGGCAGGAGGGGGTCTCCCCCGAGATCTCTGGAGTGCCTCTGCCAGCTTGTCTACAAGCCACCCGCACTGTCACTGTCCCCATCTCCACCCCAGGGAAGTGAGAAGCCCATCCCCCACCCTCGCCCGCTTTGAGAGAACAGGAAGCGTCTGCAAAGGCAGGCTCTCAGGCCTGGGATTCCATCAGTGCTGGCCGTTGGTCAGGACTGGGCTCCCGCGCCCTGACGGCCAGGACTAGGCATTTGCAGGACTCCTCAGGCCTCTACCAGCCTCCTCAAAGGAAGAGATGGCCCCGCCTCAGTTGCACACATACACGTACATACACATGTGCATGTACGCATTCATGCACATGTGCACGAAACCGTGTGTGCACATGCACATAGATGTGCACACGTGTGCATGCACCACACACCGCATGCACACACACATGCAAACATGCACACGTGTACACGAGCACACGCATTCCTGCCCCGCCAGGTGAAACTTACCTAAGATTGGCTTTCTGAAAGCTGGGGGATGAGACGCTGCCGCCAGCAGCTTCTTCCCGAAAGCTCCCCAAAGGTCTCCCCAAGAAGCTGGATTGAGGGTGGGGGGCGTGGAAGAGAGGTGTCGGCAGGCGGGAGGGGGTGCGGAGTCGGGCCCTCCTCTGGCTTCTAGAAGCTGACGCACCTGAGGTGGGGGTGGCCTCCAGAAGGGCAGCCCTGAAGGCACCCCTGCCTTGAGGGGGAGGCGCAGCCTCTGGGAGGGCCAGACCTGTCCGGCGCTGACTCCACCACTTTCCGTGGGTCCCAGCAGGTCCCCTGGCGGTGGGCTGGCCTCTGCATCTGAAGAGTGGGATGGTGGCACCTGCTTTGTGGAGTGTCCTGGGCAGCACACGAGGGCACAGGGACAGAGCGCCCGGGGCTGCGGGAACACGCTGGGCATCGGGCATCGATCGCCCTCTCTGCCCACGAACGGCCTTCCGCTGACTCACGGGGAGGGGGTATCGCAGGTGGGCGGTGGTCTTCCCACCCCTCCCGGGTCTGCTGGTTCTTGACCTTGCACAGCAAGGGCTCTGCCTTTGCCTTTGCCCTTGACGCTGTTGGAGGCTCAGCTGGACTTTGAGCCCCGGGCGAGAGCCACAGCCTTTGGGGTTTCCAAGCACGGGCGGGAAGATGGCAGCTGGCCACTCCCCGCGCGCCCGGCAGCAGCACGGTGGGGACTTCACATGTCTCTGCGGCCACCGTTTCCAGCTACCTTCTCTGTGGCTGCCCCTGCCTTCCTTAAGGTCACAGGCGCTGGGCTGATTCCGAAAGGTCCCTGCACGCCGTCATGCTCTGTCTCCCTTTAACCCAGCAGAGCTCTCCTCCTCCCCTACCGAAGGTCATGGACGCAGACCCCCGGTTGCTTCCAAGGGGAAGGTGTGATGGGGGGCAAGGGAGGGGTTGAGGCGCGTGACATGCTGGCATTTGCACTGCTTTGTCCCCCCTGGTCATCAATCCTGAGGCTCCGCCTCATTTCTGTCCTGTGCCCGGCAACTTCTTCAACTCTCGGTCACTGCACTGCTCCCCCTCAAAGGCCATGCACAGAACCAGGCTGACGGTGGACCACACTCTCCAAGCCTCACCCCTCCATCCGTCCCTGAGGCCTGGGTGTGGTCTTTCGCCTCTGTGTAAAGGACGTGTCCCGCCACTGTCACTGCTGCTTGAAGTAGAATCATTGGACGTCACTTAGGCCACTGTCCGGATGCACTACCCACAGCTCCCGTGTGCTGAACGCCAGGTCCAGGGTGAACGTGACCCCCACGATGCTGCTCCCTGCAGTGTTGGCCTCCCAAATAGCCAACCACAGCTGCTGCCGCGTGCCCAGGGACGGACAGAAGGACACGGGGGCGGGGCGGGGCTGTGGTGCCAGATGCAGGGGGGGCCTTGAAGAATACGTTCCCTTCCTTGGTGAAGACTGGCTGGGGGGGGGTTTGCGCAGACCCAGAAGCCTTAGGGTGACCCAGACTAGGCACTGCTGGATGGCAGCCTCACTCACCTCCACCCACCTGTCCCCTTCACCTCTCCTCCCCTGCACAGGCGAAGCCACCCCCTGCGCATGTCGAGGGGAGAGCTGGGGTCCCCAAACCTGGAGAGCTGGGAACCTAGCTCCAGAGGACTCTTCTCTAGAAGCTGATACTTCTAGTCTTTGCCCAGAAGGTTTGCTTCTGTCTTCCCTCGGCTGCCCCGTTCCTCTCTCCCACTCACCTCCAGTACATGCTGAGAAGGGGTGCACGCAGCTGGGGCATCCGCGGGATGACAGGATGGTGCACGTGGCCTTGGGGAGCTTGATGGGGCCCCTGCCTGGTAGCATGTCCAGCCTTGAGTTTGATGACTTTACGAAGAAGGTTCATGTGACCCTGGAGCTCAGCCTTGGGCTTAGGCTGGTGAGAAGCCTCATGTGGGCAAGACTGGGTGTGCCGGCGCTCCAGAGGATGGAAGGGGCCACCTGTGTTGGCACTCTGTCCTGGTCTGGTGGCTCCCTCAGGGACAGTCCCCTGCTGACGGCACTCTGCCCCGACCGCCCTTGGCTCCCACTCGAAGCCATCGCGTTCTTTGCATTCATGTCCTGGCTTCACCGCAGCAGGGAACCCCGGACTTGCTCTGCATCTGGAGCCCAGGTCCTAAAAAGCAAATGGCCACTTTGTGAAGTTGTTTCTACTCTAAAACCAGGAAACAAATGAGGAAAACCCGGAAGGGAAGAGCAGTGTTGCAAAGTTGTTCAAATATCGATGAAAGAGCGTGCCGGGTTTGCCGATCGCGTCAGGCGCCACCACTGACCGCCGTCCCCCTGCCTCCGGCCCAGTGCCCCCGGCTGTCCCTCCTTCTCACAGGGAGCAGTGGTCCCCACAGCCCCGGCCTGCGGTGTGTGGGTTCCGATGAGCCCCGGCAGTTCCCTCCACGGCCCGGCTGGAACAGCCCTGAGCCTGCATGTGGTCAGCTCGGCAGGGCCTGGAGCCCCCCCTTTTGGGCATCTTTCCCCTTCCTGGAAAATATGTCTGTCTCGCCACCTGCAAAGCGCGGTGACGTTGTCCTTTGCAAGTTAAGATGCGTGCCCCTCCCCGCTCCCCCGCGCAGAGCCGAGGGGCCTCTGCTCCGTTCGCGCAGGACTGCATCACTGGCGGTGGACCCATCGCGAGCGCCGCTGTCACCCCCGCACCACCGCCGGTTGACAGTGACTGCCCATGGCCATCCTCAGCACCTCTGGCATAGTCTTCTTCTCTTCCTTTGAGTGTTTGTAACTGAAGATATTTAAGCGGGTACTTGAAATGGTAACATATGCTCATTGCCACCCAGGGAAGTTTGGAGGCTCCCAAGTTTGGAGAAGGCTTCCAGGGGGAGATGGTCTGGTGGTGGCCGAGGAGGAGGCAGTTTGCCTCCAGTCTGCCCGCCCCCCCGCCCCCGCCCCGGGGTCTCAATGACCTCTCTGTCTCCAGCTGGGTGGGGTTGGGAGGTGAGATTTAACACGAGCTCGGGTGTCCCATGTCTCACTGGACAGGAAGATGGGCCAGACCTCCGAGGCACCCGAGCAGGTGTTGTGAGATTGGAAACTCCTGGAGGGGAGGCCTCGCAGATTCCGTCCAGCCCCAGGGCACTGACAAGGCAGGGAACCCTTGGTCTCCCTCCCCCTTCCCACTCCCCATGGCCTGAAGGTCTCTTAAACAGAAAGGACATGGAGATCTCTCAGACTACCTGCAGCTCGCCCTGTCTTGGAGGGGTGGCCGCACCGAGTGGGGAGGACCACAGTGCTCGGACAGACCCGGCTCTGCCGCCTGATGGCCTGGAAGCCGGAGAGAAGCCACCTTCTCCTCGGTAAAGTGGGCACGGCAGAGGCGCCCCCATGGGGTGACGGCGGATGGCACTAAGTGACATGCAGGATGCCCAGGGTGCAGCTCTGTCGGCCCGGCCCACATCACCTCGCCACCCCTTGTCACCTGTCCACGGCTCCGTGAGCCCACCGCGAACCTGAACTGAGCCCCTGGCACCCCGGGTACCACGTCCAGGACACCTCCATCGCCAGCTTGGCAGAGGCTGCTGGAGACAGGGCCACTGGAGCCCTGAGCGGCGAGAACCGGTGGCCTCCCAGAGCCGCTGTGGGCCACGTGCTGCCTGGCCTCAAAACCGTGCAGAGCACGGCTCCGGCCCTCAGGGAAGGAGAAGCAAGAGCAGAGGAAGGGCACGGTGTCCCCGTCAGAAAGCTCGTGTGAGTCCGCATGCAAGTGAGAGATGAATCAGGGACACCGCCAAGCCGCTGATGTCAGTGCCGGTGACGGGGAGCCCAGGGCACAGCCCGGCACTGGGACAGCAGGGACCGGGGGCACAGGAGCCGTGGCTCACGCAGGCTGGGGCTCCACACCCTGGCTCTGCCTCCTGGGGGTGGCGGGCGTGCCCCCAAGGCCCTTCCGGTCCCCCTTCCCGGCTGCAGATGACCCCGCAGTGGCCCTCCTGGGCACTGGGGGAGGCCCTTGTCTGGAAGGGATGGGAGAGTCCCCGGAAGACACAGAGGGACCCCCACGTATCCACCTCAGCCAGACAGCAGCAGCCCGCCAGCTGGTCCCGCCCCAGGAAGGATGTCCCATGTGTCCTAACCTCCCCGCAGGCACGCAGATGGTGTGCTGAGGGGCGGTGGTCTAGCAGGTGCGCCCAGGCCAGGCATTACCCTCCTCCGCGGAGGCATCAGCACCAACCTTGGGGGACCCCTTGGAGCCAGTGGGGTTCGCAAGTTAGCAGCCTGGCCTCGAACCATTGGGACGAAACCACAGCCTCTTACTCAGCTCCCGGGGCTGTTTTTCCTGCGCTTGGCGGTTGAGCGTCTGCATCCCAGGCTTGCACGGCCCACTGAGAGAAAGTTATTCGAAGTGCACACATCAAGATCCACCTGTGGGAGTGTGAGAAGCGCAGGCGCCTCTCCCTGGGGGTGGCCGCTGCGTGGTCACATGGTGGGCCACGGCCGGACAGCACTCAGCTACCCTGAGGGCCCCCGACATTTGCAACCTCAAAAAAGCGAGTCTCCAATGGAGGGCGTGGTTTATCTACCAGGACCCCCAGGCTGATCGCTTCAGGGAGCGTTTCCCGAAACCGAGGCAGCACCCCAGAAAACACCATCTAGGAGACGAAACCCGAGCCAGAACGTCTCCTCCGGTTTGCTTTAGGTGCTCTGCGTGACTCCTCTTTTAATTATAGCAAAATACATATAAACATTGGGGCACCTGGGCGGCCCAGTCGGTTAAGCGTCTGACTCTTGATCTCAGCTCAGGTCATGACCTCCGGTTTGTGGGATCGAGCCCCACGTCAGGTTCTGTGCTGACAGCGTGGCGCCTGCTTGGGATTCTCTCTCTTCCTCGCTCTCTCAAAGTACATAAATAAACTTTGAGGAAATGCGTATAAAGCTTACACGGTGAGCATCTCCGGGTGTAGAGTTCTGTGGCAGGAAGCAGATGCAGTCAGACCCCTCCCCACGCTGTTCCATCCATCCTGCTGATCTGCGTATGTGTCAGGGACCAGCCTGGCCGTCTGGGTACCTCCCTCGTTTGCATTCTTCTTTCCTGGGCCCATTCACACAGCAGGGGTCCTGTTCTCTGACAGGCGCTGGTCTCCCCAAAGCCCCCCTCCCCGCCAGCTCCTGGCTGTTGTATGAATCGAAGTCGTGCTGTGCCGCGTGGCCTGTGTGGTGTCCTGTGCTGCGGGGACAGCAAACAGTTCGGGGAGGGCGGTGCTTCTCAGACCCGATGGCACTCTGTCCATTAACTGACCACGTGATGTCACAGTTGAGAGCACAGATCCTGGGGCAAGGGGGTCTGCCTTTGCTCCCGGGATTATGCAGGCAAATTCCTTCCATGCCTCAGTGTCTCCATCCGAGAAGTGGGGTGAAGGGGGCATGCGCCTCCCAGGGTCGTTCTGATGAGACTCAGGAGTGTGTCCGCTGCGTGCTGCATGAAGTCCTTGCCATTTGCATTTATTCATTTATACTTTATTTATTCCCGCTGTCAGATCCCCCTGTCTCCTTGGGAGACCCCCCCCAGCTCCGTGCTGCGTGCGGCCAGCAGACGGCCCCTAGGCACCCAGCCGTCAGCCCCAGCGCCCCACCCGAGCCCCAGTGAAATGCAGGGCCGGCCCAGCCCCGAGGTGCTCCCAGCTCAGGGCCACCACACTTCCTGGGGCAGCCCCAGACCCACCCCTCCCCCCCCCCACTCTTCTCACCAGGGGACCACACTTGCCTTTCATTTCTCCTCCCACCGTTTCAGAGGTGGGGCCTCGGGGACCGTGCAGGGGAGGGCTGGTGGGCAGGGGACCACTGGCCAGGCGGGGACGAACGGGACAGCTGGGTTCCAGGCTCCAGCTTCACTTATTTTGCGGGGAGGGGTGTGGGTGATGCCTGTACGCACTTCACAGTAATTGTGCTGTTGAAGCAGCGGGGCCTGCAGTGTGGAACGGATCACCGCCCATGGTGGCCCAGGGGCTCTCTGCCACCGTGGCCCGTCGACTGTTGGCCACACCTCCCCCACGGGCCTTTGCTGCCGCCCCCCCCCCCGCACCGTGTACAGCCTAGGGGGGCTACTCAGCCCCAGGAGAGACGGGAGGTACTTTGGGGAAACAGTCAGACTCCACCCATGAAATGGCAGGAGTGAGTGGGGTCTGGTGCACACTCCCCTCAGTTTAGCCCCGAACGAACGTGGCTAAAGCTGCCACCCTGTCCCGCAATCAGCAGCCTCCAGGGGACGTGTAGGGGGAATGGGATGGTCTCCAGAAGGAATCTGGTCACCCTGGGGGCTGATTTATTTTGTGAGTGGAAGAGTTAGCAGAGCTGGTGATTCAGGCTCTTCCTCCTCACAGCTTCTGCCTTCCGGATATTTAAAAAAACAAACAAACAAACCTTTCCTAACCTTACAAATAACTGAGAGAGAGGCAGTGAGGTTGACATTATCATGTAAAGATCTTCAATAAGGTTGAATTTACATTTGCAAGAGCACTGACAGCCCGAGCGGGCGGGCGTGTGCTCCTGGAAAGGCTGACTGTCCACAGAAGCTGCTGGGCGCTGGGTGTGGCTGGTGAGCAAGCCATTTCCCAAGTGCTGGGGGGACGGCCCCCAAGATGATGTCTTCGCCCTGAATTGCGTTATATAAACCTCACACGGGGCAAAGTTCAGATGTGAGCAGTGCTGAAAGGTTCCTGCATCCTCTCAGGTCTCTGGAAGCTTCTGAAGGCTAAGACGTCTTACCGGCCTGTGGATAACAGAGAAGCCAGAGCTCAGAACATGCACCAGAAGGGTGGGGACGCAGGACTCCAGAGGGGGGCAGGGGCACCTGGCCCTGCGGAGTCCTTATGACTCTGGACTCCGCCCTGGAGCCGCCAGCCTGCGGAGCTGTGGTCCTGGCCTGTACTCGATCCCATTTTGTGTGTGTTGTTCGGAACCCTGAGCCCGAAGCTGCAGAGGTGGGAGATGGCCTCTGTGCCCTCCACCCCCCACCTCTAGCAAAGCCAGCCTGGAAAATTCCAAGCAGCCGGGGTCCAGAGAGGAGCTTTCCCACAGCAGAGGAGTGAGTGGGGGAGGGTAGGACAGGGACCCCCCCCTCGACACCCCCAGGAATACTTCTGGAAGCAGCGCTGGGTGGCCCAGGGCTGAGCAGGTGAAGGAGGTGGGTGTGAGCCTCGAGGCGCTGTGTGGTCACGTGGGCGGGTAGTACCGAGGTCCCCGGAAGGTGGGGGTTGGCGCTGAGAAGTGACAGATGGGCGGGGAGAGGAGTCAGAATCAGACCTGCCCCTCAGTGCCACCAGGGTTAGAGCCCTAATCGGAGTCACCAGTGCTAACATGGTGGTCCTGACTGAGCCAGGAGGGTTGAGTCTGATGCGCCAGCTGCCGGGGGCTCCTGTTCTGAAGCACAGACGCGTCACGGGCCCCCCACATCCTGTGCCCCACCTGTAGCCGGAGCACCCTGATTTTCCAGCCAGCCTGCAGCTCCCTTCCCAGGGCTTTCCCTGGAAGCCCACGGCCTCCCCAGGGATGGGGGACCCCGGGTCTCCTGGGTGTTGGTGCCAGAGCAGCCGAGGCCGAAGGCTGGAACGCTCCGCAGACCCCCACCCCCACCCCTGGTCTGAGTTTCTGATTCAGCCTCAGCCCCTGCAGTGAGCCCCTCCGTGCGTCCTCCCGAGGGCTCCAGACCCAGCCAGCCTCAGAGGACTCCCCGGAGCGAGGGCACCAAGGGGCCCTCCTAACTGCCAGACTCTGCTTCTGGAAGAAAGCGTCGGGGCTGGCCGCTTTCCCGAAGCTGCTGTGAGCCCCTGGCATCGAACTACACGGTGAGACACAGCCCTCGGCCGAGATGACATCACAGTGACACGCCGCCCCCGGAGTCCAGCGGCATTGAGCAGAAACCCTGACCTTTGCAGGGACACGTGGCCGCTTCGCAGCAGGCACGGAGGTTCCGGCCTGGTGAGTGGAGGCCAGCCTCTGGAGGAGGAGAAGCAGGGTGGGGAGGCCGCTCCGGCCACCGCGGCGGCAGGCACGCAGCCCAGGGACAGCGCGAGGCCCCTGTCACCCACACTCAGAGCCGCCTGTTTTCGAGCAGGAAAACCAGACTCAATTTTTCTAATGAAATTTCAAGGTAATAAAAAGAAAAGGGAAACGGGAAGGCCCAGGAGGCCGGAAGGAGGGGCCCCTCCGCCGCGCAGATGGGGCCCCCGGGACCCTCCACACCCTCAACCGCTCGCCTGGGCGGCAGTGCCCCCGCCATCCCCTCCCTCCGCCGCTGCCCGCGTCGTCCTCAGCTCCTGACTGGTGCAGGATGAGCTGTCCCCACCCCAACCTCCAGTACTTCGGGGAGTGTGAGTTATTTCAAAGAGGATTTAAAGTTCTATTTGGAGAAACGTCATGAAAAAGAACTTCGAATAAAAGCACGCCCCTGCCTCTGATTGCCTGCCTGTGCGCTGGAAACACAGCGGCCTGTGAAGGGAGCGGCGGCGGGGGACGGTCCCCTGCGTCCCCAGCAGGAGGGAGCGGGGTCTGCCTGGGCCGGCCCCAGGAAGGCGGACAGAAGGACACGAGAATGTGACCTGCTCCCTGGGTCGTCCCTGGCCGTCTCGGGCCGTCTTGGGCCGTCTCTGGTCACAGAAGATTGGATTCCGGGTTCCGTGCAAGTTCAGACCATCATGTGTCTGGAGAGAAGGTCAGAGGTGGTGCGTGATCTCCAGGGTCACGTGAAAATACTCGGATCAGGACATCTGCTCCCCGCTCCTACCCGCAGAGCCAACACAGCTGAGACCCCGGCGGCCACAGGTCCCAAGGATGCCGTGCTGGGCCCGCTTCCCCAAGAAAGCCCCTCCGCCGGCACGCTCTGGCGCCCCCTATTCCGTTCCTGCAGGAAGGAGGCTCGAAGCGATGCTGCTCACTGTCCAAGGTGCCGGAGCCCGGGGTCTCCTCTGGGGAGGGTTTTCCTGACTCCCAGGCTAGGTCTAGTGGCCACAGGGCTTTCCCCATCTTTTCACCCTGCCCCACCACTCCTCATCCCTCCCCCATGTGGCTGAGGGCTGCAGGCTCGGGGTCTCCCATGGGTGGCCCTCGAGACCCCTCCCCCCAGGCAGGGAGGAGCCGGGGTCCCAGGGCAGGTCTCGCTGGCCACACTTGGCCTCCTGGAACAGCAGAGCCCAGCAAAGCCCTAGGGGACAAGGGGACAAGTTGGGCAGGAGAGTGGGGGCAGGGGGGACAGCGAGGAGACATGTGAGGGTCGGGCACACAAGAGCTGCCTCCTACTTGGACGGGGACCCCAGAGGTAAGGCCCCTTCAGAAGTGTCCCCACACAAAACCGTCCTTAGAAGAGGGCTCCGTCTTAGCACGTTTCCTACCCGTTCGGCTCTCTGCTTTTTACATTTTCATCCCCTGTGATCCATTATTTATCACGGTGGAGCTTGGCCTCAGACACCAGAAGTAAAAAAAGAACACAGAGCAAGCCAGAGAGAGACCAGAGGGGTGAGTGGATCCGCCCTGACAAACGGGTTCAGGCGAGGGGAGGGGGCCCTGACACCCCCCGAGCCCAGCGGCCTGCAGCTCAGGCTGGAGGGCGGTTTAGACAGTCTGGGCGGCAGCATCCTGCTAATGAACATCGTCAACCAGGACAAGAGTTCCCCATGGACCCCCAGGCCCACATCAGCCCCCCCCCGGGGACAAGGTGATAGACCGTCCTCTCCCGGCCCCTCCTGGAGTTTGCCCTCAGTCATACTCGCACTCTGTGCCTCACACGGCCTCCAGGATTCCTCGTCTCTGCAAGGAGAGTCCAGAGTAGAATGGAGGCCAAGGGCCTATCAGCTCTTGGGACTACGATAGCACATTCCCACGGTCAGCATGACTGAAAACAGCACGAACTTATTCTCTCGCGGTTCTGGAGGCCAGAGGCAGTGTCAGCATCACCGGACCACTGTCGAGGTGCTAGCAGAGGCTCACACATCCCCCCGGATGCTCTACGGGGAAGCCAATCTTTGCTGCTTGCAGCTGTGGCTCGTGGCCACGTCCCTCCAGTGTCCTTAGGGCTCTGTCTCCCCGTCACTCCTCTGCATGGATCAGCCCTCTCTCTGCGACCTTGCGATTTGGGGGCTTCGTGTACGGCCCACCCAGATAGCCCGGGCTCATCTCATCCCAGGATCCTCAGTCTAACCGTGTCTGCCGAGACTTTGCCACGGAAGGTGGAAGGATGCCACGGGGCTCTCAGTCACCCAGGTGTACGTGTTTCTGGCCTCGGATTAAACCACAGGTCCTTGTCTCCAAGGCCCCCTGCGTGAGGCTGTTCCCCAAAGCCAGCAGGCTTGTCGGTCTGCAGTGCGGACGGGGTGCAGGGGGTGGGGGGCAGTCACACCTTCCCTGCACCTGCAGCCCTGTGCAGCTTGCTCCCTGCTGCCTCCCGTCCCTCAAGGCCAGCCCTCCTTCCCAGATGGGTCACATCTGCCTTTATTTGTGTGTGTGGGGACATCACGGCCTCCCTTGCCTGCCGGCTGACTGCACAGTCCAAGCAGGGTCTTACATTTCTCTCTGCTCCCACACCAAATTTTGCTGTTCATTTTGACGGAGTTAACGCATGCCATGCTGAGCACATGTGCCTCCAAAGCCTTTGACCCAACAGACGATTCTTGAGGTCTCCTCTGTGCTGGAGTGGAGAGGGGCGCATGGTGCAGAGATGACTCTTGGGAAGCCCTGGGGGGCCACCAGCCGCGCCTGCCCCCCAGCTCCCCCCACCCCTCACCTCTGTGCTCCCCCAGCAGCCCTGGGATCAGCAGACCGCGGTTTTCACGTGCGCAGATGCACGTGTAGTTGTGAGATCCTGACCCTCCGATTCCACACCTGTAACATGGGGATAGTACCTGCCTGGCAGACGTTCGGGTAGTGCCTACAACATACCAAACACCTTTGTAAGTATTTCACAGAGGTGACCAATGTCTGGCCTTCCCCATGTTCCAGAGGAAGACAGCGTGCGATGGAGAGGGGGAGGGATTTTCCCGCAAACCTCAGGGCACGTGACAGGCAGAGGCAGGGCTTGAACGGGGAAGGCTGGCTTCACAGCACAGACTGCAGGGAAGGGTCTACCCGTGGGGTGCGACGGCCACGCCAGCTCTTGGGCTCAGTGCGGCGACCACGCTGTGGGGGGGCCTCCGGCCCCTCGAGGCAGGTTGAGCTGGATTATCCCCACTGTGGGGATGAGAGGGCGCTGCAGGGGCAGTGAGGGTGGTATCTGGGGACCTCCCCTGGCGTTTGTCCCTACTAGCTCTCCCGGAATCCCAGAAGGCTCTGTGCATGCGCCCCCTCTGAGTTCTGCCGTGGGCAGTCCCGGGCGTCCCTCATCACCCTGAGGAGTCAGTTCCTCACCCCTCCCTGGCTGGCCATCGCCCCTCCACCGGACACTCCCGCATGCCCTTCCTTCCCAGCGCCGCTTCCTCGCTGTGGGACTCTGGAAGAGTCCCTGAAACTCTCTGAGCCTGAGTATCCACCAAATGGCAAGAATGACACCCGCCTGCAAGGCAGGCTCGAAGGCTCAAAGATTATGCGTGTCCTTCACCAACTAATGCAGGGAAAGGAAAGGAGACAATATCTCACTCTCTCTCTCTCTCTCTCTCTCTCTCTCTCACACACACACACACACACACACTCACACACACACACTCACACACACACTCACACACGCATTTGTTTTCAGTTCGGGATCCAAACCTGGCCCACACGTTGTGTTTCCTGGCTCTCCCTCAGTCTCTTCCAATCCTCCTGTTCCTCCCCATTAAGTTCCTTACTGTTTATTTGCTAATGAGCACCTGCTTGTGATCCTTAAAGATACAGACCCAGATACAGACGGAGAGATGACCCTGGGGCTATGATGCCCTGAGGACTGAGAAGGAAGCTTGTTGTACCTTCTCTCCACGTGGAAACCACACATGACTCTCCTGAACCACGAGAAAGGACCCTGTGTGTTAGGGATCCACGCCGACAGGCGCACTTGTGAAGCCACGTGGTAGTGAGTTTCCAGTCACCCCGCAGGGGCAGAGGCCAGGCTGCTGACGAGGCGGGAGGCGGGGCCTGTGCTGGTGGCCGTGGGGGCGGGGCCCTGGGGGGCTCTGCTGCCCCGCCCGCCAGGCCATTTCCATCGTGCAGAACTTCTCTTCTGTAGAGGAATGTATGTAACGAGTCTGGTGCATACTTATAAATGGTTGTTTCTGCTGTTATTTTATATTCTCTTCGAACGCAGTGACCAGAAAAATACCTCCTAACTCGGAAAAGAGGGTTCATTTTAGCCATTGCCTGCCTGACAGTTAACTGTAGGCATTTCTGTGATGGTCTTTAAGTGTTCAAAAACGAGGGGCAAGACGGCGAATAGTGCGCTCATGTTTACGTGACTACGACGTTTGTAACTAGAGGTGGGTCGCAGGCGGATTGCAGACACAGGTGGAGAGAGCGGACGAGCACACTCTCTTCCCCGGCGCACGCGTTAATTTCTTGAGTATTTAAAACCATAAAATGTGGGATTTTGGTCTTGGTCTCTTTTTAGCCTGTTCTCTATATTAAACATTCGTAATTCTTGGGCACTAAAAAGCCAGTGGAAATTCACCTTTTAACGTCCTCCAAAGATAGAAAAGCTGCGAATCCAGGCATGGGTCGTAATTTGGGTCTTGTATGTATGGGCTGTGCCGGTCGAGTTCTAGCTCCTGGAGCTGGGGCATGAGATCAGGAGTCGGGCTGAAACACCCTGGTTTGCTCTGAAGCCAGACAAAGCCTTCTAAAAGCTTCTAGAAGCATATGTAAAGCTTAATACATTATAGGAACTATAGAAAACGAATCACGGTCTGATAGACAAAAGATAAGGAATTTGAATTGCTTTATTTTCCTCTGGGAGAGGAGCCCAAGTCAATATTCATTCCAAGTGTGCCATGTGACGTAACGGCGATTGTAACAAGGCAGACAGAGGATGTGCACGCCATCATGGGCCAGTGACACTGCAGAGAGGCCTCCAGTGTGGCCGCCCCCGGAGGTCTCCGTTCAGGCGCAGCACGTGGCCTGGGTTCAGAGCGGGGCGGGGGGGCAAGTTTGCATTTGGGACCCAGCTTCTTCTCTCTCTGTGGCTTAGAGCCCTCATCTGTGACGGGATGATGATGACACCAAGCTTATGCGGTTCTGATGAGGACCTGGGGTCACTTGGCTCAGATTCTGGCTCAAGAATAGTCTCAGTTCTGTCAGGACATGGTGACAGCGGTGGAGGGATGATGTGGTGATGCTGGTGACGACAGAGGTCAAGGTGGAGCGGTGGTGGAGGTGATGGTCAGAGGTGATGACATAGGTGATGGTCCAGGTGATGGTGGAGGTGATGACATAGGTGATGGTGGAGGTGATGGTCAAGGTGATGGCGGAGGCGATGGCGGAAGTGATGGCGGAGGTGATGGTGGAGGTGATGCGGAGGCGGTGGCGGAGGTGATGGTGGAGGTGGTGGTGGAGGTGATGGCGGTGGCAATGGCGGAGGTGATGTGAAGGTGACGGTGGAGGTGATGACGTAGGTGATAGTCCAGGTGACGGTGGAGGTGATGTGAAGGAGATGGTCGGACGTGATGACGTAGGTGGTGGCCCAGGTGACGGCGGAGGCGATGACGTAGGTGCTGGTCCGGGTGATGGTGGAAGTGATGGCGGAGGCGGTGGCGGAGGCGGTGGTGGAGGTGATGTGAAGGTGATGGTCAGAGGCGATGACGTAGGTGATGGTCCGGGTGACGGCGGAGGTGATGACGTTGGCGCTGGCATCACCCGTGGTGTACCACAAACCAGCAGATGCACGTTTCGGCCCAGCTTGTCCGCACGCGCACACACTTGGGTGCCAGGGCTCCCCCGTCTGCTGGACGGAGCCTGTGCTCGCTGCGATGCCTCCTATTCTGCCTATGGGGCCTCATCTTCGAAGACTTTCTTCCCTGTTTAATGAAGAGGAAAGGAATCCTAACCAGACTGAGGTCAAATGGATCACTGCGCCCAGCAAAGTTTTTTTTAACTCCTCCCGGGGGAGTCTGGTAACTAACTGATACGTATCTCCGTCGATCAGACCTCATGTGGGTTGCACTGGGATGTAGCTGAATGTGACTGGTGATCAGCACAGGGCGTCCAAGTGACGGAGCCTGCACTGGGGCAGCCTTCCCAGGACGACACACCCTTTAGTGCCACTCTCTGCTGACGCAGCCAGGAACGCCCACCTGTCGAGGCCAAAGCTGTGTGGCCTTGATGCCTCCTGCCCGTGCAAATGGCCTGTGAGGGGTCAAGGAGGGGCCTCCCCATCCCCACGCCCATCCCCATCCCCAGGGAAGGGTTTCACAGGGCCCCTCCTCTAATCACAGGGGCCACGTGACTTGGCACTTAGTGCATACCTGGCCTTCCGTGCGTCATCAGGAACCCTCCCAACATTGCAGAGGCAAGGTAGAGCTTCCCTCATTTTGCAGGAGAAGCAGAGCCCCAGAGCCGTTAAGAAATCTGCCCTGGGTTGAGCTGGACGTGAACTCACATTTCTGGCTCCTCCCTGCTCACCCCTCTGCCCTGCATGTGCCCGGAGCAGTGCACCACACGAGCGGCCAGCCAGGGCTAATCCAAGGGATGTGAGACCGCTGAAATGGCACACGCTCCAAGCAAACGAGGACCTGCCGGTCCAGACAGAGCCAGCCGAGAGCAGCCGCTCACCCAGTGACTGTCCCCCTTGCCAGCCCCACTCACTCTGCCCTGATGCCCTGGTGGCCCTTAGCGCTGTGCCTCGCACAGCGTTAGCAACTGAACTGTCCCCACCCCCCACAGAATTTTACATGCAATCCTAATGTGTGAAGCTTACATAAACATTCAGTGACATGTGTCAGAAGCCGTTTGTTTTGTAAGTTCAAATCTATAGCACCCACTGAAGGATTGATGGGAACAGAGGGGCTCCCTGCCTGAGCACCACGACTGGAACTCGGAGCCCGGGGCGGCATCCGCCGGCTAACGGCCTCGGCATCGGTTAGCGTCACTTAGGTTTACTGGCCCCCAGAACGCTCCCTGAGGAGCGCCCTGCCTTGAGAACATGAGCAGGGCCGTGTGGCCCCACGACTCGGGGACCAAGGCTCCTCCTTAGGACGGCAGTCACAGCAGCCTCGGGGGTGCCAACCCAGCGGACTGACCCCAAAGATCATGTGTCCTGCTCGGATCGTTGATACTCAGCTTATTACCACTGATGGTTTGCTTTGTGATTGCACCTAAAGGAGTTTGAGGCGATCTACTTGAAGGAAGGAAATCGGAATCAGGGGTTACCAAGACCCGTCCTGCACCGCCCATGCCGCATGCCAGAACGCACCCTTCACTAGTCAGCGGCCGCTTCCCCGCCTGAGCCAGCTCCCTGCAGCCTCAGCAAGAGGCCGGGGCCTCCACACCCTTCCCGGTCTCCCGGGTCAGTGGGGTCCTGAAGACACGTGGGTCTGAGGGGCATTCCAGTAAGGTCTGGAGCTCAGGAATTCTTTAACGGGGAGTCCCAGCCCGTGGGGAGCACCCGGCTCTGCACCTCCAGCCCTCGGAGCACCTGCTGGGAGCAGGAGCACCTCCCTGCCTCTCCCTCCCATCCCCCAACTCCGGGTCCTCCAGATCCCCGTGCCCTGTAGGGTCCCTCTGGGCCCCAGTTTTCTCTCTGTTGCTTGGCCTGTGTACTCGTGGCCGGCTCAGAAGCACGGAGCCCCACCTCATCCTGTCCCAGGAGGCACCTGGCCTCGATTTTTGCCCTGGATTCTGCTCTGCCCTCCCCCCAACGCCTTCTCTGTGTCCCCCCGCCCCCAGCTGGCTCTGCACCCCCCTTCCCATGTTCCCTGGTGCCTCCCTCTCGCGCTGGTTCCCACACCCCTTGCCGAGTGCTATTTAAATTCTGGGTTTTGTCCTCTGGTTAATTTCCTCATCTGCTTGGCGTAACGCCAAAGAATATTCTTTCCAAATAAAAAACGGTAAAGGCCAGTTTTTGTCTCCTAAGAATTCTGTGTCAATGCAGTGCTGCGCGTGCCTCCGGGAGGCAATGTTCCTAAGCTCCTTCTGTGGCCAACGCCCAGCCTCGGCGTCCAGGTCTAGATAACTTTCGCTTAGAAGGGCCCTGCGTGTTTGTCGTAGAATATTTGAATAATGCAGAGCGTGTAAAAAGACCCCACAGTGCCACCAGACGCTCCGGGACTCTCCTGGGGCTGTGTTCTCGCACGTGCAGCTCTTTTACATAATTTTTTATCCTGATCATTTCACTCGGCATTACGTCAGCCTTCCTTTCCAACATAACAGTAAGTAGTCTTCAAAACCATGATTTTAATGCCACAATGATGTTCCATCATGGAGGCTTACTGAAATGGAGTTTTTTTCATCATTTATGTGACATTTCTCTTAATTCCATTTCTCTGCAATAAATGACGGACGAGGAGCCTTCCTGGCTGAGGCTCTCTGCTCACAAAGCGGCTGCACGCAGGTCAGGGGCTTGGCTCGCCTTAAACGTGAGCTCACTGGTAAGCTGGCGCCTCATAATTGCCCGTATTATTATGTTTGCTGTTATTGTTTCCTCAAGAGCAGTTCCTAGAAACAGCATTCTGGGTCAGAGTGCGCACGTCTGCCAAACCACTTTGCGCCCTGTGGGTATGTGCTCCGGATGGGGCGCCCCCTCGCCACCCCAGCCAGAGTTCTTGCAGGAAAACTCAGCAGGTACACGTGCAGCTGTGAGAAATGACACAGAGAGGGGCGCCCAGGGGGCTCTGTCTTTTGAGCGTCTTGACTCTTGCTTTCGGCTCAGGTCATGATCTCGCGGTTTGTGGGTTCGAGCCCTGGGTCGGGCTCTGTGCTGACAGCCGGGAGCCTGCTTGAGATTCTCTCTCCCCCTCTCTCTCTCTCTCTGCCCCTCGCCTGCTCCCTCCCTCTCTCTTTCTCAAAATAAAGAAGTAAACTTAAGACCCAGAGAGCTCTATGTGCCCTTCACTCAGTTTCCCTCAGGACGGCTTCTTGCAACATTGGCGCACATATCACAGCCAGGTGTGGACGCGGACTCGATCCACCACCCCACCCAGATTCCTCCTGCTGAACCGTGCCTGTTCGAGGGTGGGTGGAGGCGTATACATTTTTATCCCACGTGCAGATTCTCACAGCGCCCCCCCCCCCCAGCCACTGCTTTTGAAGCCTCGCCCCTCGCCGCCCTCCCCTCTCCTGCCCCCACCCCCCCACCCCCAGCTCCCGGCTAACACTAATCTGTTCTCCATTTCTGCAGTTCTGTCACCTCAGGATGTCATATACATGGAATCGCACTGTATAGATCCTTTGGGGACTGGCTTTTATTCACTCGGCGTAAATCCCTTGAGATCCATCCGGTTGTTATGTGGATTGGTAATTTATTTCTCGTTCTTGCTCGGCGGGGTTCGTGATTCGGAAAGGCCCGGCGTGCTCGGCGTTCACCGGCTGAAGGGCACGCCGGCCGCTTCCAGATTTTGGCTGTTCCTCACTTTCTCACTACTGTCAATTTTATTATTTTTAGCGGCCAATATGGCCAAGTTTTAGAAGTCGGTACCCTTATTTTGGTTGAGTAGAGATTTATGGTATCACGGTGACGTTTATAATTAATGAACATCATCATCAATTACAAGAGAAAATAGGAGCAGGATGTTAACGCTGAGATTTTAGACCCCCAGGCGGCCGAGATCAGCGACCGCGCGGACAGAGTGAGGAGGGGGCCGGACGTGAGTGTCCCCGAAGCACCCAGTTCTGATTCACCGGAGGAAGGAACACGGGGCCCATCTCCTGCGTGGAGAGGCAGCGCGCACCCTTTGCTCCACGGGAGGGGGCTCGACGGGAGAAAAAAGCGTCTTCTGCTGCTAGGGGCCCCGCAGCGTGGGGTCTATGGCTCCGTATCCGGCGGGAACCTGACAGATCCCTTGGGGGCAATATCGCAGGAGAATTATAATGAGGAAAATTTTGCTTGAGACTCGTTACTCCCAAGTTCTAAGCAGCTCTGTGAAAATTGTTGCTAAGGCAATTGAGTAAAAAATTTCACAGGCGGCGGACATGCTAACAGCAAGACAGTGAACGTGATTCCATGTTTTACAACTGCCAACCCTAAGAGCACGACATATCTGACACCGATCGCTTTTTAATGAGTTCGAGAGGTTCCAGCAGTGTTTTCTGTGAGTTTTGAGAGGTAACCAAAGCCCTCCTGGGCTGCCGGCTCCGTGAGCGTGTCTGCGCCCTGACAGGGACAGCAGCCGGCCTTGCGGGGGAGGTCTGCGGGGACACTGGCTCCCTCGGGAGGGCACCTCCGCCACCCGCTCCCCGCTGGGCCCCAGTCTCCTCCTGACGTCTGCAGCTTGAACGTCTGTGCTGTGGCGGGTGGTTTTCGTCTCTCCCAGGCTGCGGAACTCGACCCAGACCCCAGGTTGCCACATGGTTCTCCTGTTTGTCCTGGATGGGGAGCATTTCATCACGAAATACCACAAGTATCTGCGCGGGAAACCCAGTTTCCAGTGGTCGCTGACCGCGTGCCAGTCCACACGAAGGTGACCAGCCCAGCGAGAGCCGTCCTGGGCAGCTGCAGGGAAGCCCCTCGGCCAGGCCTGGGCTGTGCCCCCCCCACCTCCCGGACGGGTGCGGGAGGCCTGGAAAGGCACAGCGCGAGGTCTGGGCCACCGCCAGGCCCCGAGCGCTTAGGGCTCTGTTCCTCCTGCCCCTCCCACCCGAGCACCTGATAGCTCCGAAGAGGGAGTCATTTCCTCTGTAGACGGTGCCAGCCACCGCTGGGCCGAAGCGATGCCCAAGCGGGCAAACGGGGAGGGACCCACGACAGTCATTTCTGTTTGTGACGCGCGTCAGCCTGCTTGTGCGCGTCCTGCCCCCTCGGGAGCCCAGGCGCCCACCCCCCTCCCACCAGCAGCCGGGCTGGCTCTGTGCACCCAGACCATCGGGGCCCAGCTTGGGGCAGTGCACCCCCACGGCGCCTTGCCCCGCGCCTTACAAGAGGGGAAGGCATGAAGCAAAAGGAAAGCAGACGGTGAACATTAAGACCAACCTTCCTCGAGCATGGCTTTGTCTGGGAGTTGCACATGCATTTACTCATGAGGCATAATACATCCTTCCGCACTTGCCAGGAATCAGAACTAGTATCTGGCAGACGGGGAATGCGGCACCCCTCCCCCGGGCATCTAGCACTTCCCAAGTGTCCGCGGCTGCGGGACCTGACCTGGGCTCTGGGCACAGCAGAGCAAGACATGGACTGTGTGCTGGCCATGGCCACCCTCTGGTCAAGGCCGAGGTGGACACGGAAGCAGGTGCTGGGCCTGCCTTCACACGGTCGGATGCGGAGCAGGGCCGGGAGCGCAGTGGGGGACGTGCGGGGGCAGGCGCCCACCCCCACCCCCTTCCTCCGCGGGGGCAGGGGCTCCCTAAAACCTGTGTGTCACAGCCAGACAGCGGCCTCCCCCGCGCACACTGCTGCGGAAATGAAGAATTGGCCACCAGGCCTCTCGCCGGCCTCCGCGGGCCGGGCTTGATGCCACGCCTCTCCGGTTCACAGCACAGGGTGTGGTGAGGCAGGAGCTGTCCAGGCGAGAGGTCACAGCCCTAAGCAGGAGGGGAACACGAAGGCGCCCTGGCAGCTTGCCACTGGCCGAGGGTGAGGAAGTCCAAATGCCCAGGCCTGATGAGTAGGGGAAGAACCTTCTGGAAAAGGTCCGGGCTGCCCCTGTCTGTGGGTGAATGCCTCATCACCTCTGCTGGTCTCGCCGGAGCCTGGAGTCCCCACACCCCACCCTGCCCCGTGTCGCCGTTGGCGCGTGTCCTGTTTCCCAGACAGGGCACCCGTCGAAATCCTGTCTCTGCTCCAGAACGCCCCCGGCGGCCCGGCACTCGCCAGTCTCCTCTCCCGTCGCGATGCCCTCCCACGTTGTCCCCGCGCACCTCACTCTGGACACGCAGCTTCTTCTCCACGGAGAGCCCTGGGTACAAGAGAGCTCGTGAGGACCTGGGGACGATGCCGTACTGACCCCGGGTTTCCAGGAGGACTGCACACAGCGTGCCCCCAGGAGCTGCGGTTTCAGTGGCGATCCAGTCTTCCCTCGCCTCGCGCTGGAGCAGAAAACTCGATCACCTGGAGCCAGTGGTGCGGCCCGGAGACCCCATCCCCGCCTGCCCCCAGCACGCCAGCAGCCCAGTGCGAGGCTGGAAACCGAGGCTGGAAACCGGGAGCTTGAGGGGCCCTTCCCGCGCGCTCCCTCAGCGAGCCTATGGGGGGGAGTCCAGGGACAGCGGGGAAAACACAGACCTGAGCCCTTTGTGCACAGAATCATATTACGGGACGAGGCCCCTGGACCCGGGATCAGAGAGGAGTCACACCCTGTCCTCTAGAAACTGCACATCGTGTGTCTTTAATCCATAGGCCACCTGGACGCCAGCTTGGCGGCCACCGCCCCTGCTTCTCTAAGGATGTTGGTCCAGGTGCATTTGACACCTGGAAACGGAAATGTTATGTCCATTCAAGAGGGTCTGGGTTTGTGCGAGGTCAGTGGATGTGAGCAGGTGCATAAGGGCGGGCCAGGATCCGGGGGGCTGGGAAGCCCAGGCAGGCCTGGCTCTCCTGCCCTGTGTCCCCGTCACAGCCTGCCTTTGCCCTCGTGCCCAGCGCCTCCCCCCGCCTCCCCTGGGGGCTGCGCCTCCTCATTCATCCTGGGGGTGACTCGGGGGTGGATGGAGGCCCTTCGACCCTGTGCTTACCCCAACTGCCACCAGCTCTGAATTGCTTAGTAAAAGTCCTCGTGACGAAAGGTGACTGGGCACCAGACAGACGGTCACAGGTCAGGTTGTGGGGACTGGGAAGGGCTACCAGGAGCCAGGGCTGCCTGCCTGGAGCTGCGGGAAATGTGCCAGCCAGGTAGTGGGTGGAGATGCTCCATGCTGTGAGGGGTGTGGATTGACCACTGCCCCTCCTGAGTCATGAACCTGAGTCCCCACCTGTAAAGGACAGGCCCGGAGGATGCCTGACAGGAAGGAGCCCCGCCCAGCCCACCTGGCCAGGCCCCGGGTCTCAGCCCCCCGCTGCCCGACAGGAATGGGTCAAGGCTGGTCCTGACCTGTGCTCCAGTGACGCCTGTCTCTCTTCCCTGACCTGCCCAACTGTTGCAGGGCCACAAAGCAGCGGGCCATCCTGCTGTGAGCTTGGGAGCCCCCCTCCCAAACCCCCCGCCTCTGTTTTTGCCTTTCTGGGGTCAAGCGGAGCCCCCTCCTCAAGAGACTGTGAAGCAGAGAACTGGGTTAGGTGTTCCTTCTTCAACTTTGGAAATCCCACAGGCTGTAAATCTGAAGTCCTACCAAATAAAACTAAGCGCCGAACAAAATGGAGCAGAAGGTCGTGTGGTGCGCTTGGTGACCCGGAGCCCTCAGAGCTCTACACCCAGAAACTCGGGACCCCAGGGCCCCGGGGAGTCCAGGCACCATGAAGCCGGTGCGCAGCAGAGGCGGCCGGCGTGGGAGTCGGTGGGGAAGCGCAGGCGCACCTGAGCTCTCCGCACCATCTGCAGAGTGGAAACCGAGCCCCAAGGGGTTTGGGTCTTCCGTCGAGGGCGGGGAGTGCGGACAGGAGCCGGCGGACAGGAGGAGTAGCTGGTGGGGACAAGCCCTGGACTCCCCGGCCCGGCCCCTGCCCTGCTCATCACTGGGAAAAGGCGGGTTCGAATATGGACACTGAGTGAAAACACAGGCCCGGATCATCTAGATGCCGTGGCCAGGTGTGTACACGGGGTGGCCCGGGACGCAGTCGTACCGCCATGGCCGGCGGGGCCCGAGGGGGCCTCTTTGGCGGTGACCCTGGCATGGGGCTGGGCCCGTGGCCCCCGTGCCCGTCCCCGGTTACGCGGCAGCAGGAAGTTTCCCAACACTGAGGTTCTCCCCGGCACCCACGGCTGAACGGGAGGAGGGGCGTCCGGCCAGCGAGAGGGGCCCTGGCGTGGCTCTCGGGTCTCGTCCCAGTAGCCCAGTGCCGCCGGTGGAACCGCGTGAGGGCCCTGGGGGCACCCACCTCGCTGCCTTCCCAGCGCCGGCCGCTGCCTCGAGCCGATGGGAATACGAAACCTGTGGTGTCCCGCTGCCTCGCTGCCTGCACGTGCCCCGTTCACGGTTCGTTCCCCACACTGGTTTGGGGCACCGTTTTCGGCCGGGTGAGAGAGGAAGGATCTGCGGAGCGATTCGGCATGTGACCCGGGAGCCCTGGGGCCGCCCTGGACCGCTGCCCGGGGTGGGGGGGCTCCCGGGCTGAACAAGTGCCTCCCACAGCCGGGAACACCTGGCCTCGGCGGGGCGGCCCCTCCTGCCGCCCACGGGGACCCCGGCCCAGCTCCGCCCAGCCTCCCACCTGCGCGGGTGTCCTCAGGAAAGCCTGGCTCGCACACACGTGGCCCCGCGTCTGGGACGCCATGAGCTGCAGGAGGGAACTAGTGAGATGTTACAACAGCGCAGAAGAGAAACCCAAGCACCACACGCCTGCGTGCGGTACGCCCGAAGCAGGTTCACACGGGCACCCGGCGTGGTCTTCCTGGGGAGACACCCAGCGTCATCTGTCCCGCTGACCCCAGACTTCCTTCTGGCCTCCTGGCCTGTCGTCAGAAATCACCCCCACGGAGGGTCATTCTGGATCGCGAGCGGGGCCGGCGGCACGGGCGTGGCTGGGTAGCTTGCGTGAGGCGGTGGGAGCGTCAGGCTCCTCTCGCCGGGAGACCCCGCACTTGCACTCTTCAAGGCTCTGCTATTAGCCGGCCCGAAGCGGGACAGGTGAGCACGACCCCCTCCTCCCAGGCCACAGGCGGGACTTGCAGATGCGGGTATGCCTGTGTGGACATTGCCGAATGTGCCCCCACTGTTCCCTCACAATCCCGTCCGCCGACCGTGGGCTGAGTGAGCCCAGGAGGCTGCCTGAACCCTGAGCGAGGCCATCAGGAGCCCGTCCCCGCGAGTCTGCCCCTTGGCGTGGCGGTGGTCTTCGGCTGTTCTCTGGGCCCCGAGGTGGCCCTTCCCAGCGGAGTCACAGCCCGACCTCTGGCGGACGCAGAGACCTTGACAGAGACGCGACCGCTGCCCGTTTTGGCCCGTTCCCACAGAAGAGAGACTTGCAGCCCAGGGAGGCTTGCTCAGGGTCGTAGAGGTGACAGGCGGCACCTCAGGGTCCCCCAGGCGCCCTGGTTCCCATGCTGTCACCCCAGCTGTCGCGACAGGAAAGCCCTGCCCGCGTGCCGGCTGCGCCAGGCAGAGTCAGAGAAGCCATCCGCCTCCTAACAGGCTGCGTTTGTCCAGCTCCCGAGCCGCTGCTGTCCACGCCCCTCCTCCGTCAGGCCTCCAGGAGCCCACGGCGGAAGCTGGCTTTCCAGAAGCTGGAGAGAAATAACCTCAGAGACGGTCCCCTGCCCGTGAATGCGGCAGCCTAGGGCCCCGACGAGCCGTGGGGAGCCTTCCAGCACCTGAGCCCCGTGGGGGCGGCAACCTCCATGAAGGTGTCGGGTCTGCCCTGACCAACTACACGGGCGCCCTCCTCCCAGTCAGAGGCAGCCCACCCAGGCCGCCCAGGCACCTGAGAGGGACCTCACTGTGGTCAGGGAGGGAGGCGGGGGGCGGGGCTCACAGCAGGCAGGAGACCCCAGCTCCAAACTCGAGGTTCCCCAGGCTGCCCCACCCGGGCCCTCTGCCCTGGCATCGGCATGCTGGGGCCCGGACACCAGCATTCTGCTGAGCACACGCTTGGAGGAGCCCCTTGTCAGCAGGGCCCGGGGCAGCAGACTCCGTTCCCCTCTGCCCACCCCTGCCCTTCCCTGGGGTCTGGGGGGAACCACACACTCAACGTGGAGGCTCAGGACGATCTGTCGGAAGTAGTGCCAGGCTGGTGGGTGAATCGTCAGGACTCAGCCCTGTCACCCCTCCCTGCCATGGCACGGCCGGAAAAGCCGAGGCATGAACTGTGCCGCTCAGGCCTGCGCTGGGGTCCCTGGGGACGCACCGTCATGAAAACGCAGGCCTGGCACACATCAGATAAGGCCAGGCTCCTCTCCAGGGGGTGGGGGAGGCTTCTTGTGCTGCAGGCAGCATGGGGAGACGGGCATCCAGAAAGTGGGGTGGCATTGATCGGAGGGCCCAGGAGGCCCCAGGAGGGACTGTCACGCGGCTGGCTAGGACATGGGCCCACGGGGCAGCCAGTCTCTGCTGCTCAGGAGAGTGACACGCCATGTCTGAGTCCCAAGGCTGGGAGCTGGGGCAGGAGCGGGGACCATGCAGGGGCCACTGCAGGACCCCCAGCTGAGCCAGGACGGCGGCCACCAGGTGCACATGGTGGCAGGTGCTATAGGTGCAGATAGGGTGACAGGGAGAGGGCACGCTGGCTGACTCTGAGCGTGGCTGGGCCAGCAGCACACAGGGAGTGGCGGGGTCTGAGTGTGGCTGGACCAACAGCGCACAGGAAGTGGCACTGCCACAGAAAGGTGAGTTGTACGGGGCAGGATATTCACTGTGTCCTACAAGAGAGATCCAGAGGACCGTAGATGAGAAAGGGGGTGCTCTGGGCACCGGAAGATGCCCACCCATCCCAGGCCTGCTTCTCGCCACGCAGGGACGAGAGGAGGGGGCAGTCAGCCAGGGAAAATGTGGAAGAAGAACGTCCACTGGGGTGGAGATGGAGGCTTTGTTGTGGCCTGTCCACACCCCGTCACCACGGAGATCGGCCCCTCCCGGGGAGGGATTCAGAGCAGAGACTCCCAGTGGGGACCCCTTGGACAGAAGACGCTGATGCAGACATGTTTATCTCCCGTCCCCGGGGACGGGACCCAGGCATCATGCACCTGCCTGCCTGCTGCGTGTTTTACTGTGGAGGCCGCCGGTTTGCCAGTTCACTTTGCGTCTTTCCCGTGGTGTTAGCTCCTTGGATTTAGGTCTACAGCCTCAGCCCCCAAAGTCTGTAAGGGCATCCTTTTTTTTAAGCTATTGATCCTTAAAATATTTTTCTCCTCAGTGGTCTCCGGGAATCGTTGGAGACTCGCCGCCATGCCGTGTCATGAAGCCTAGGGTATCGGCCTGTGCGTCAGACGTCACCGATGGTGACTGTGTGGCTGCACCGTAACCACAGGCGTGCAGGGGGGGAGAGCGTTACCTCTCACCACACTTTCCAAGGCACAAAAGACTGATGTTTTCGCAGCCTGCACAGACAGGCTGGACGAAAATGCGTGCGTGTAGCCTTCTCGTGCCCACAGTTGCATTTTCTCTTTTTAAGGTAAACCCGCAGGCTGGGCAGGACAGAGGGCTGGAGGCCCCCGACGTCGCCATGGAAACCGGGCACTGCACTCCCGCCGGCCCTCACCGCCTCGCTGCTTGTGTCTTGCAGGTGGTGTTCAGCAAACATTGCAACTCCAGCGACATCATGGACCTGTTCTGCATTGCCACCGGCCTGCCTCGGTGAGTGCTACGGCGCCCCAGCGCCGGCCGGCCAGCACTGCCTCCAGGGGAAGGTGCCCGGGAAGGAAGGGCGGGCCGCCAAGGCTGAGGACGACAGGTGCGCCAGGGCCTGGCAGGCTCAGCTCACACGTGGGCGCCCATTCAGCTCCGTGAATGAGACCCCGCCGGTCTGGGCGGCGGCCTGTGCACCCGGAGGAAAGCCCTGGGCGGAATTTGGCAGAAACCACTGCCTTAAGAGGGTTTTTTTTTTTTTTTCCCCTTCTATTTATTTGCTTTTGAAAAAAGGAGAAGGAGGGCGGATGAGTTTTGGCTTTGGTCCCCCAGCCCCGAACGCAGGTGAGATTTTCCATCTTGGTGGGTCAGGTGGCCACAGAGCCATGTTTGGGAAGACCCGTTTCGGAGGGTAGTTGAAAAGGTCAGTGACCCCCTTCCAGAATCATCAGAATTCCAGAAAAGCTACTTCACAAATCAACAGGCTGTTCGAGTGCAGTCTCTCTCCTATTTTTTTTTGAAATGTATATTTTGGAGCCCAAGCAGGGGGGAGGGCAGAGGAGGGGAACCGAGGGTCCGAGGAGGGTACTGCTCTGACAGGCTGACAGCAGCTAGCCCAGTGTGGGGCTCGAACTCACGAATCGTGGGATCATGACCTGAGCTGAAGTCGGACACTCAACAGGCTGAGCCACCCAGGCGCCCCTCTCTCCTCACTTTCTGATTGTAAAGAGTGGTGGGGAGGGGCTGTGGTGTCTCGCTCCAGAGCTGTGGCCCCGGCCAAGGCCCGGGACGGGACAACGGGAGTGTATCACAGGCAGGGGAGGAAATTACACACCTGAAATCCCAACAAATGGCGGTTTGTAGCTGCAAAACTGGCCCACAGTCAGGTCGTCTTTCACTGAGCCCTGTGCGGAGCGCAGCGTAGCTGGAACAACCAGGACTGGTGTCACCGCCCCCAACCCCGTGCACACTACGGAAGGGCAGGAAAGCAACAGGGTCCAAGGGGCGCCTGGGTGGCTGAGTCGGTTAAGCGTTGGACTTCCGTTCAGGTCATGCTCTTACTGTGAGTTTGTGAGTTCGAGCCCCACATTAGGCTCTGCGCTGACAACTCAGAGCCTGGAACCTGCTTTGGATTCTCTCTCCCTCTCTCTGCCCCTCCCTCCATCACGCTCTGTTGCTCTCTCAAAAATAAGGATTAAAAAAAACAAACAAACATGGTCAAGGCCACAAGGCTTAGGAGAGGCCCCAGGCCGAGAGGTTAGGGGAAGAGTCAGCCTGCCCACTCTAAACTCCTTCGTAGGAGAGCGCGCCCCACTTCCACGGGCTCCCGGGGGCAAGCCCGACGCGCCATTGGCCGACATAAATGCTCCTCGCTGTCTCACTGCTGCCTCCTTCATCTCCCAACTCCGAGACTTAGACTTCCTCTGATCCCCATTTTAAATTACTTAAAAATGGGGGCACCTGGGTGGCTCAGTCAGTTAGGCGGCTGACTCTTGATTTTGGCTGAGGTCATGATCTCATGGTTTTGTGAGTTCAAGCCCCGCGTTGGACTCTGCGCTGACAGTTCAGAGCCTGTTTGGGGTTCTCTCTGTCCCTCTCTGCTTTGCACCCACCTCAAAATAAATAAAAATACACTTTAACAAAAGTTATTTAAAAAATCGTTTTTCATTTATTTATTTTTGAGAGACACGGAGAGACAGAGCGTGAACAGGGGAAGGGCACAGAGAGAAAGAGATGCAGAATCTGCAGCAGCCTCCAGGCTCTGAGCTCGCGGTCAGCACAGAGCCTGACGCAGGGCCTGAACCCATGAATTGTGAGATCATGACCTGAACTGAAGTCAGATGCTCAACCGACTCAGCCACCCAGGTGCCCCCCTCAATTATTTTAAATTAGTTAAAAACAGACCTCTCAAAAATTAAAAAAAAAAAAACATTAAATTTTTTTTTTAAATAAAAGGAGCACCTGGGTGGTTCAGTGGGTTAAGCGTCCAGCTTCGGCTCAGGTCATGATCTCACGGTTCGTGGGTTCAAGCCCTGCATCGGGCTCTGTGCTGACAGCACAGAGCCTTGAACCTGCTTCAGATTCTGTGTCTCCCTCTCTCTCCGACCTCCCCTGCTCACCCTGTCTCTCTCTGTCTCTCAAAAATAAATAAAAAACATTAACAAAATTTTTAAATTAAAAATAGAAAAACAACGGACAAGGTAAATCCCACTTGGAATTATGCACGGCCCCTTGTGTGTGACAAATGGAGCGTCTGGGAGCCCGGCCCGCCCCGGGACCCCTGTTGTTGTCCTTTGGGCGCGGGGACGCTGACACGGTGTGTCTTCCAGAAACACGACCATCTCCCTGCTGACCGCGGACGACGCCATGGTGTCCATCGACCCCACCATGCCTGCCAATTCAGAACGGTAAGCGCAGCCGGCCGGCCTCTCCACACACGGGAAGGGCTCCACGCTTGTCCCTGCAATTTGCTGCTGTTGGAAAATCTGACTTAAGCCAAAGACGGGGCAGGGATGGGAGGGGCTGGGTCCCTTCCCAAGATAATTACATTTCCAACGGTGCTCAGGAGGGCTGGCTCTCAACAAGGGTCCTCTGAGGAGCCTTGGATGGGGAAACTGAGGCACGGAAGGCAGGTGAGGAGCGGTGAAGCCAGGCCCCAGGGCCTCCGCGTCGTGTCTGCGGCTGGGCCTGGCCAGGCCCACGGGGGCGCCCCTCCAGCCCCCTGTCTGCTGCTCCTGCTCACTGAATGTCTGCTCCAAGGGATGGTTGTTACTCCGGCCACTGGGGTGTCCCCCGTGATGACTGAGCCCCGTCAGCCATTCCAGACCTGAAGGAGAGAGCCTGCCCCAGGCAGGCCTTGCCGGTGCCCCAGCAGCCTTGTGATGGGGCGGTCTGAGACCCTCCCTGGAGGCCCCAGAGGGACCCGCACCCCAGGTGTGTGCACACCTGAGCACCCAGAGGCGGGCGCCTGGTCTCATCCTGCGCCCAGAAGCCAGCCCGTCAGCCGTCCACCCCGGGCCGGGCACAGACCCTCCCAGCCCAGCTAGGACTCCAGCCAAGAAGCCGCACAAACCCCGCGGGGGCACGGAGCTCTCGCCGGTCCTTGCAGCGGCACGGTCTCCCAGGCCCGGTGAGCCGTGGCGGGCACAGTCCTGCGCCGCGCCCAGCTGCCTCCGCCAGCCTGCCCTCCAGCTGCGCCCGTCGGTCTCCCCAAATCCCGTCTGTCCGGAGCTTCTGCCCCACGCCCTTGGGCTCCGAGTGCCCGCGGGGGCTCCCAGAGGGGGCGGCGCTAATCGGCTCCCCAAAGACTCCAGGGAAAGTCAGTGAAATCACGGCACACGCTCGGCGTCACCAGGTGGCGATTCAGGTGCTGCATCTCGGACAGGAGAACATTCTGGATCCCGTGGTGTCCAAACGACAAGGTGTTGCTTCCTGAAGATTCTACCCCTTCCCCTTTGGACCCTCCCCCAAGGAGAGAGGCAGATGCTTCAGCAGCATGAGAAAATGTCAGTGGAGCTCAGCCAGGTGCCGAGGCTGACGGCTCCCGGGAGAGTCATGACGAAGTCTATAGAGAAATGAACCCCAGGTTCCAAAAAACCAACTTCCAGACGACCTGCTGAAGCAGGACCTCTTCCCAAGTGAGTGCCGGGCACTCACCTGCGGGGCCTGAGGGTGTGGACTCACTTCCGCTCTGTGTCTGGAGGAGGGATCCATCCCGGAGTTGTCCGTCCGTCACCCAGGATACACAGCTTTTGCTTTAAACCTTATTAGTGTTTTCAGTTGTAAGAATTTTCCGGCGGCCGCACCTGCTAAGCCACAGGTGTCCCCGTCCATCCCTGCTGACGGTGGGACTCCCTCCAGATCTGCGCTTGCGTTTTCCAGAACTGAGCCCACTGTCTGTTACTGCACAGCTTGCTCCGTCTGCCCGAGGACGTGACGGGCACCGCTTCGGGCCCAGACTTGCCCACTCACCGAGTGACCCTCTGCAGCCCAGCTGACCCATCCTCAGTCCCCGGTGGACGGGGACAGGGAATTTCTGGAGCTCAGCCGTTCAAATGGTACGGGAATACCTGTGCCTCCACTGCGTGTTTGAACCTGGGACGCCAGCCCCGTGAGGACACGGGCACGTCTCTCCAGTTCCCTGCTCTGTCCCCTGTACCTGATGTGTGAGCGCTCCGGAAACAATTTGCGGAATGAATGACCCGAACACAGGACGTGGGACCATATCCCCATGTGCCAATAAGGCTTCATCTGATACGTCTACTCCCAAATTCCTGTGCTGAGTCGAAGGACTGTGTGGTGGCCTGTCAGCCGGCCTTGCCAGGACCCCTTCCCCAAGGCCGTGACCGTCCCTACCCCCAGCGATGCTCCTTGTGCCCTCCCAGCCTGCCTGTTACTAGGTTTTGCGATTTTGCTGAACCACTGGGCTCAAAACAAAACAAAACAAAACAAAACAAAAAAAGCATCTCCCTTGAGCTTCTTCTTTAAAAAAACTATTACACACTACCACCTATTCCTGTTCTTTTGAACTATTTTCTGTTGGCTCAGTCGTCTTCCCCCCGCCCCCCCCACCCCGCCTTGCTGTAAGTCCCTGTGTGGTGGGAGCAGATCTGTGTCCGTCCCCTCGGGGCCTCGTGATTGCTGGGGACGGCGTCACGGAGATGTCAGTGCACGCTCACCAGGTGACAGCCGCCACCACTCTTGGTCACGTGGGACTCGTGGCTGTCAGGAGCCCGGGCTGGGCCGGGGGCAGAGCGAGGTCCCTGCATGAGTCGGGAGCTGGCGTGTTCTTGGGCGGTCCGTGGTGCTGATCCCAAAATCTGTTTAATTCACCATATACGAACCTTATAGAGGAAGCTCACCATTTAAATGGTGTATTTAAAGTGCCTGGCATTCTTCCAAACAAGGAAGCTCAGAACAGCCAGAGAAACTAATTTCAGAAAGAAAAAAAAAACGCTAATTCGCTGAATTCTAATTTCTCCTGAGCTCTTATCTCCCGGACCAGGCCCGCTGGGAACCCTTCTGATGGCCTGTCACAGCACTCTGCCTTCTGTCTTGCAGCACCCCATACAAAGTGAGACCGGTGGCCATCAAGCAGCTGTCTGGTAAGGCCCTGCTATCATTTTTAAAATTAAGAGAAAAAAAAGAAGGCTCCAGGCTGCCCCTGGGATTGAATATATATTAGGTAAGCATCTGAACGGAAACCCCTGTGCTGGGGCAGAATCTGAAGCCCTGTCTTGTACCCCGCGCCCACGACCTCCCGGGGCCTCCCTCCCAGGCCGTCCCCACGGACTTAGCAGACCCTGGGTGACACTCCACCCTTGTCTTCCTGGGCACAGAGCCTGTCCTGCGTGCTCAGACCAACGAGCCACAGTCTGCGCATCAGACCGCGGGCCGTCCGACGCCGGGGGCGGTCAGCGACGCTCTGGTTGTAAAGCCCCATTTCCTTGTGGGTTTTTCCTCTCTCGTATTTATGTACGATTCATGCGTCATACGAAGTTCCCAGTTACGTGCCTGTCTTGATGAGCTTTGAAAAATTCATACCCCCTTGTAACTGTCAAGACCCAGAACACTTTGACCCCTACGAAGGTTCTCTTGTGTCCCTTCCCAGTTAACCGCCCCCGACCATGACCCCTGTTCTCGGTCAGCAACTGACCTGCTCTCTGACGCCGTAGATTTATCTTCTCGAGAGCTTTGTGTAAGAGAAATTATATAGGATGCGTACCCCTTTTGGACTCAGCCTAACGTCTGCGACTGGCGTGTGTGTGGTGGGCGGGCCAGTATTTCATTCCCGTTTACCGCTGGGTCGTGATTCGAGATGCAGCCGCACCCCAGCGCGATGGCCCATCCGCAAGTGGAAGGACAAAGGGTTGTTCCCAGCCCGGCGGCTCTTACGATGAGGCCGCCGTGAGCCTTCAAGTGGATGCCTTTGTGGGGACGTGTGTTTTCATTCCTCTTGGACCCAGCGGGACTGCCTGGTCATAGGGTTAAGCATGTATTTAAGGAACTGCCCATGCGTTTTTCCAAAGTGGGGGCACCATCTTGCCTTCCTACTCGCCATGTGTGAGCTTTCTCCGGAGCACTCGGAATTGTCAGTCCTTTTCACGGTAATCATTCTAATGGGCGTGGGATGATGTTGCATGTGGCTGGAGTTTACGTTTCCCTAGTGACCAGTGATGGTGGTTGTTTACTAACCGGTCATAAATCTTCGCTCACGATCTGTGGTAGGTGACTGCTTTCCCTGTTATTGAGCGGCGAGTGGCCCTGATTCATTGGAGATACACACCCTTAGTCAGACACACATCATAAATATTCTCTCCCAGCTGGGAACTTGCTCCTTCATTTTCTTATCCATGTCGTTCGATGAGTGGAAGCATTCAATTCTGCTCAAGCCCAGATTATCAATGTCGTTTTTTTACGGGTTGTGCTTTTGGTGCCCTGAGAAACCCTAGTCCACCCCCGATCTGTGAGGTTTTTCTCTTTCCATTCTTTCTTCTGAAAGTTTTATATTTTTAATTTGTACCTTTGGGTCTGTGATGCCTTGCAAGGTGGCTTTTGTGTATGGCCTGAGACAGACGTTGCGGTTTAGTCCGCTTTTTAAACTGCGAAGTTCATTTAATTTGATTTTTATAAGGTTTAATGGACACAGATTCAAATTTTGAAGCCACCTATCCCGTGCTGGCTGGGATGAGGTGAGGAGGCACTTCTGTGTCTGCACCTGGTCTTGTCTTTAAAGTGACAGTGTTGGGGCGCCTGGGTGCTGGGGGGCTCAGTTGGAGCGCCTGGGTGCTGGGGGGCTCAGTTGGGGGCGCCTGGATGCTGGGGGGCTCAGTGTTGGGGCGCCTGGATGCTGGGGGGGCTCAGTTGATTACACATCCGACTTCGGCTCAGGTCATGATCTCATGGTTTGTGGGTCTGAGTCCTGCATCGGGCTCTGTGCTGACATCTCGGAGCCTGGAGCTGCTTTGGATTCTGTGTGTCCCTCTCTCTGCCCCTCCCTGCTCGTGCTCTGTCTCACTCTGTCTCTCAAAAATAAATGAACATTAAAAAAATTTTTTTAATTAAAAATAAAAAACATAAGTTGCATTTACGCCATTTCTTGAGGATGTGGGTCTTAGAGCCGAGTGCTTGCCTCCCTCTGCCCTGTGCTCTATGTCCTGCATTTGACTTGTGTGCTACATGTGTTTTAAGCCCCATAATCCACTGTGACTCATTTTTTGCTTTCAACAGTCATATTTCTTCATATAAATCCGCACTTGTTGGGCGCCTGGGTGGCCCAGTAGGTTAAGCGTCTGACTTCGGCTCAGGTCATGGTCTCAGTTGATGGCTTCAAGCCCCGTGTCGGGCTCTGTGCTGACAGCTCAGAGCCTGGAGCCTGCTTTGGATTCTGTGTCTCCCTCTCCCTCTGACTCTCCCCTGCTCACCTCTGTCTCTCTCCCTCTCAAAAATAAATAAACATTTAATCTGCACTTGCATTTCTCTGCTATATTGTTGACAGCCTGGACTTTGTTTCTCCCACTAAAGCATGCGGCCTGTCCTGGCTGGCACTTAAGCTTCTTACAACTCAGTCTGATGTCCGGTGACCTGTCTTTAGGCCTTGCTAGGATGGCTGGAGTAGACCAGGGATCCAGGGGTAGTCGGGTCCTACTGCTAAGGTGTGACGCCTCTGGGGTGTCCCTTGAATTCCTGCAGATGAGTTTGGGGGATGTCAGGGGCTCATCATGTAGGACCTTAAAGGCCCATCAGGAGGCTGTAATTCCCGTAGGCGGAGAGGAGCATGGTGGCAGTGGGGGGAGAGGGGGTGGAGGGGGAGTGGGGAGGATTCTGATCTGTTCTCTTTTTTTATTATTGTTTATTTTTGAGAGAGAGAGAGAGAGAGAGAGAGACAGAGTGCGAGCAGGAGAGGGGCAGAGAGAGAGGGAGACACAGAACCCGAAGCAGCTCCAGGCTCCGAGCTGTCAGCACAGAGCTCAATACAGGGCTCAAACTCACCGACCACGAGATCATAATCTGAGCTGAAGTCGGACACTTAACCGACTGAGCCCTCAGGCGCCCCCAGAATCTAGCATGTTCTAAGGGAAGAGCCCTGCCTATTTCCGGACTGAGTGGACATGGGACATGAAAGAAAGAGGAGTCAGAGAAGCCCCCAGAGTCACTGAGGGTGCATGTGGCTTGGGCACCAGTGTTGAGTAGATGTGTCTGGAGTCTGCGGCCCCCCACCCTCCCACCGGGGATGTGAGGCGCCCCGACAGAGATGGCGCTGGCAGTGTGTGCAGCTACGGCTCAGTGAGCTCACCAGGGAGGCAGGGAGCCTGCAGGAGGGACCCAGGACAGGGCCCCGCCCGGGGACCCCACACTCCAGTACGGAATTCCATTGGAAAAAGGACGCTGGCCACTTGTCACCATCCAGAACAGAGGGGCCAGAATAATGAATGACACCTTTGAGGAACAATGAAGCCAGAACAGGCCACGTGTGTGGCCGACCAGACAGGCCGGTGCTTCGGGAAGGAAGCCTGGGGGCGCGGCGGGCGCACAGGCCTTTACAAGATGGTCACCGAGGAAGAACACAGAGGGGTTTTTGTGTAACTTTGGGGCCCAACTTGGACCAGTGGAGGCGGGTCCCTGCTCCCTGAGGGAAAGAGCCTCGCAGCAGTGAGTGCCCCAGTTCCAGTGGGGACTCGATGGGCTGCACGGAGCTGGGACAGAGGCTAATCGCTCTCGGCAGGACGGCGGGTGGGGTTCCCCCCGACGTGCCCATCCCCCAGCACGTGACCCCGCATGGGGCGTCCGCGTGCGATGGGCAGTCAGCTCCCTGGTGCCGGCGGACCCCTCGTCTACAAAGCCACTGGTGTCCCAACGTTTCCCTTTGGGGACAGAGTTGGTATCAGATTGACCCCCGTGGCCCGGGCCTTCCTGAGACAAGTGCGGGAAGGGCGCTGTGTCTGGAGCTTGTCTATGACGTGAAGTCCCGGCTCCACCGCAAGTGCCTCCGCTGCCCCCGCCCCCGCGCCGCTGGCCTTGCTTCCAGCCCCTCCCCCCGCCCCCCTCTGGGAGCATAGTCAGCCCTGGGGTGCAGCCTGGGTGCGGCTGGCAGGGGCCCCAGCTGCCTGCCAATCAACAGGCCACAGTCAGAGTGGGAGGACAAAGGTCAGGAAAGGAAGTAGGAGCCTGGGGTCAGACTTGCAGCTGCTGAGGCCCCTGGCCAGGGATCCTGTGCTTTCCAGCAGGAGATGCTGCCACCTGGGCCTGGGCCTGGCCTCTCAGGGCGGCCGCAGCTGAGCGTTGAGCCACGCTTCTCCAGGGAGTGTCTCCGACTTTAGGACCAACAGCAGCCCACTCCGTTCCCTGCTTGTCCCCAGGACCAGGACACAGCACCGCCCAGCAGCACCTCTGCTGGCCTCTCATCCGGCACACCCGGGGGGAGGCCCTCTGGCGGCTGCCACTGCAGCAGGCTTCCATTTCTGTCCCTCTGGGCAGGGATAGTGTGACACCAGGCCCTCCGGCTTCCCAGAGCCTCACCGTCCTTGTTCCCAAGTACAGACAGCGAAGGTGAGCAGGTGAGCGATGGGGACGCATCAGGAGCACCCCACGGAGCGTTTCACAGCCGACAGGTGACTGGCGGGAGTGACAGGAGGCTGGCAGTGCCCAGAATTCCAATAGGCCACACGCGGCCCTTTGCCCTCCAGGAAGGCTCTCTGGTTTCATGCATCCGGATCCCCCCGCCCCGTGTGCGTGCCTGTCAGGTCTCTTCGGGAAACCAACCCAGCGCCCCACACTTGTCCCCCATGCTTAGGAAACAGGAGTCACAGTCGGTGTCCGGGACTTGACCTGGCTGAGTGGTGGCTTGCTAAAACCCCAACACTGCGGACCACTGCAATGACAGGGCCTTGGAGCTGCTCCTCCAGCAGGGGACCGAGTGTGTGCAAGGTCACCGCAGCCGAATGCAGAGTTTGCACTGGGTGGTGAAGACTCCGGATGGATAAGAGAACGTGAACTACCTCGCTGATCCTTCTCAGACTGCATGCTTTCTTCAGGAGCTAGAACTCACCGACATAAAATGTGCTGTTTTAACGTGACGGAGTCCATGGTTTTTAGTATATTAGGTTTTTTCTGCAACCACCACTGCTTTCTAAACATTTCCATCAGCCCTCAAGAAAATTGCGTATTGGGGCGCCTCAGTGGCTCAGTTGGTTGAGCGTTTGACTCCAGCTCAGGTCATGATCTCATGGTTCGTGGGTTCAAGCCCCGCATCAGGCTCTGTGCTGACCACTAGCTCAGAGCCTGGAGCCTGCTTCAGATTCTGTTCTCTCTGCCTCCCCTGTTCATTCTCCGTCTCTGTCTCTCAAAAATAAATGTAAAAAAAATTTTTTTTAAATAGAAAATCTTGTGCCTATGGACAGTCACATCCATTGCCTTCACCCACCCCACCCCCACCCCCACCCTGGGTCCCTGGCAACCATGGTCGCTATGGCGATGTCTGTTTGGAGGCTCCCATGATGGAGGGCGTGGCCTCGCGTGTCCCCTAGCGATGTCCTCTGGCTCCAGGGTGTCAGTGCTCCCGTCCTGTTGGCAGCAGCCCCGCCAGCGGTGAGCTGCATTGTAAGTGTTCATCAGCTGACAGCCTCGGGGTGGTTTCCACCGAAGGCTTTCGGGAGGGAAGCTGCGGGGACGTGGGTGTGCACGCTTTCGTGTGATGCACTTTGAGATGACATATTCTGAGATATATCGGGTCAAATAAAAGATGAACCTGTTTTCAAAGTCCAGCCGGTGCTCAGCAGCGTGGGCCAGAGGCCGCGGGTGCCACCCCAGCTCCCAGCCCGCAGAGCTCCCTCACAGGGCCCACCGGAAGTGGGCGGGGCTCGCCGCCCCAGGAGCAGTCTCCCTCCCAGAGAGGGGGCCAGGGGACAGAAGCGCCACGCCGCCCGCCCCTGCCGGCGCTGGGCAGCCCTCTGAGGTCGCCGTCACAGTTGCCGGGGGGGGCCCCCAGTGACAGTCCAGGGCGCTGACTCGGGCTCCACCCCTCTCTCCCCTGCCTGCCTGGGTCCGAGCGCCCTCCAGGCCTTCGTCCCTGCTGCACCCACCCTCCCCACCCCTGTCTGTGGCCCGGCTTCCAGGCACCCACCCGAGCGCTGGCCCCCGTCCCTCGTCAGTCGGGTGAAATGGCCTCGGATGGCTTCCAGCCACACTGTGCCTCAGTCTCCCTGCAGAACAAGAAGTGGGAAGCACACCCCAGTGGGGTCCTTACAGGACCGATGGCGGGATTCATGCCCTGCGCTTAGCCCGCGCCTGGCACTCGGTAGGTGCTCAGTAGTGACCCAGGGGTCAATGACCCTGCGCCACGCCTCTGTGGCGCTGCTGACATTTCCTAGGACAGGAAGGGCCCTAAGGTCGAAAACCGCACACGCCGCTGCCGGCTGTCACTTGCGAGTCCAGCGTGTGCTTGAGGCGCGAGCACAAGTGCGTTGCTGGTGGAACAGTGGCCTCGCTCTTAGCACAACGTCCCTCCGAAGGGCTTCACCCTCACAGCCTCAGCCACGCTGACGTGCGCCGCCTCTGAGACAGCAAGGACTCCATGGGCAGTGAAAGCCAGCCCTGTCCCTGTTCCTCCAAGGGGTGTCCCCCGCTCCCGCTGTCTTGTCCTTGGTGATCTGAGTCCCGCCCCCGGAATTTGGTGACACGGAAATGGCAGTGTCCGAGCATTGGCTCGAGGACCTCAGGGCCATCCCGCTAGGACGGCTGTCTGCCGCGGGACCCGTGTGAGGACCCGGCAGAGCCACGGCGCCGCGTCCTGTGCAGCTGAGCCACGCACCCCAAGTGCACAGTCTGACGAACTCGAGGACACACACGCGTGTAGCCACCGCCCCGCAGAGAGGAAGAGCAGGTCTGTCACCCTGAAAAGTCCCCCGTGCCTCCTTTCAAGTCAGGGCCCACTTACCCCAGAACCACTGCTCCGACTGCGTCTTCACAGACCGCTGGGTCCGTTCCGGAGTTTCCCAGGAGCGCGCTGGTTCCGTAGATCTATCTGCTCCGGGTTGGGACTCGGCGGGCGTCGTGGTTTTAGGATGCATGCGTGCTCACTGCTGCTCCCGCTGAGGGACGCTGAGCAGCTTCCAGCGCGCGCCGTTGTAAAAATTGTAAAGATCTTACCGCGGGCATCCCTGTCCGTTATCTCGGGCCCATGAGCGATGTCGCTGGGACAGTGGTAAACGGATGCGTGATGTATAAGAAGCTGCGTGGCTGTCCCCCCAGCGGTTGCGCCGTGCTACGTCCCGCCAGCTGTGTGTGAGTGAGCTGGGTGCTTCACGCATGACCCAAACCACATCTCAGCTTTTAACGGTTCAGACATGAAGTAGGCATAAAATCATATATCATCATGGTCCTTTTAAATTTTTTTTATGTCTATTTATTTTTGAAAGAGAGAGAGAGCCAGAAAGGGACAGGGAGAGGAGGACACAGAATCCAAAACAGGTTCCAGGCTCTGAGCTGTCAGCACAGAGCCCAACGAGGGCTCGAACCCACAAACCTCAAGATAATGGCCTGAGCCAAAGTTGGGTGTGTAACCGACTGAGCCACCAGGGAACCCTCATCATGGTCTTAATTCACATTTCTCAGATGACTTAATGCTTGTTGAGCATGTTTTTACATGCTTATTGGCTGTTTGAATATTTTACTTTGTGAAGTTCTTGTTCTACGTGTTTTGCTCATTTTGCAAATAGGCTTTTGTTTTGTGTGTGTGTGTGTGTGTGTGTGTGTGTGTGTGTGTGTTTTATCACTGGTTTGTAGGAAACTCTATATTATGGCTATAATCCATCTGTCAGATATATATATATATTTCCCACTTTATGACTTGCCTTTTTTATTTTCTTAGTGAAGGCATTTGATGAGCAGAAATTTTTAACCTGAAAAAGTCTAATTTAATAAATTTTTCTTGTATGTATTGTATTTTCTGTGTCTTCCCTAAGAAACTTTCTCCTACCCCCAGGTAGAAAAGACAAGATAAATTTTTAGGAGATTTGAGAGTGATAGCGGTTATATTTTAGTCTATGATCCAATATAAATTAATTTTGTGTGTGGTGTGAGGTAGGGGTCGGCCATTTTTTCCCCTATATGTCTATTCAGTCATCATAGCAACACTTGTTAGAAAGACTTCAGCTTTTTCCATTGAATCACTTAGACACCTTTCTAGAGAATTATTTGTCTCTATGTATGGGCCTCTGTGATGTCTTTCTGTTCTGTTTCATGCATCTGCCGTCTGTCTTGACACCAATAACACACCGGCTTCATCACTAGGACTTGAAACCAAGGAAGACTTCTGCGTTTGTGTTTCTTTTACAGCTATTTTGGTTATATGGGTCTTTTTCTTTTCCCTGCAGATTTCAGAATTAAGAATCAACATGTCAGTTTCTTTTCTTTTTTTAATGTTTATTTATTTTTGAGAGAGAGAGAGTGTGAGTAGGAGAGGGTCAGAGAGAGAGGGAAACACAGAATGTGAAGTGGGCTCAAGGCTCTAAATGGTCAGCACAGAGCCTGATGTGGGGCTCGAACTCAGGAACGGTGAGATCAGACCTGAGCCAAAGTCAGACGTGCAACCGACTGAGCCACCCAGGTGCCCCATGTCAATTTTTTTTAAGCCACCTATGATTTTGATTGGATTGCATTCAATATAGTGATTAATTTGGGGAAACTAACATCTTAACAATATGAGTCTTCTAACCCATGTACACGACACACCCCTCCACTTCGTCAGGCCTTCCTTACCGGGTCTCAGCAAAGTGTTTTAGCTTTCAAGACAAAAATCCTGCTTATCTTTTGTTAAACTTTTTCCATGGCATGTTCCGTTTTCTAGTGTAATTGTAAAAGGGATCTGAATTTAATTCCCTGTTTGTTTTCTGCTCGTTTATAAAAATACAGCACATTTCTGTATGTCGACATATACCTTCTGACATTGCTTCATTCATTTCTTAGTTCTGGTAGTTATCTTCTGGATTCCTAGGATTTTCCATAGAAACAATCATTTTTTCTGATAATAAAGACACTTTTACCTCTGTTTGTTTTTAATGTTTGTTTATTTTTGAGCAAGAGAGAGGCAGACTCTAAGCAGGGAAGGGACAGAGAGAAGGAGAGACAGAATCAGAAGCAAGAGCTGTCAGCACAGAGCCCGACGCGGGGCTTGAACCCACAAACCATGAGATGAGGACCTGTGCCGAAGTCGGGCACTTAACTGACTGAGCCCCCCCAGGAGCCCCTACCTCTGTTTGTTTGCGATCTCTTTCACTTGTCTTGTCGCCCTGGTTGAAACTCTGATAGGATCCAGTAAAAACGAGAGCGGGCGCCTGTACTCTGTCCCAGCCTTAGTGGAAACGCGTTCACTCTCACCACCCAGTGCGCCATGAGCCACAGGGGTGTCGCCGATGGCCCTTGTGGGGTGGACCCAGTCTGCTTCCCCTCGTCGCTCAAGGTTTTCTGTCAAATGTCCTCTGACCAAATTCTTGGTCAATTGCATCAGGCGTTGTATCTGCATCTGTTGACATGGTTGAGGCCATCTTTTTATTCCTGGGTTTCTAACGCTTTTTATCATGAACAAGTATTGGATTTCGTCACATGCTCTTTCTTCGTCTACTGGGCGATCGTATGATTTTTCTCCTTTATTCTGTTCAGATTGTGAATTTCGTTGATTGATTTTCAAACATTAAAACAACCTCACTTTTCCATGGTAAGTGCCCTTGTATTCCTAGAAAAATACTTAGGAAGGAGTGTTTACAAAGCTATAGGGACCTCTGCCTTGATGTAAGATGTGTTCTCTTTTATAGACTGTTAACTTTGATTTCCTAATAATATGAAGAATAGTTAAGGGTTTTTGTGTTAATGTTCAAATGGGATATTGGTTTGTAACTTTTTTCTTGTAATGGCTTTGTTATGTTGATATAGTATCATGGCCTTAGCAAGCATGCTGAGGGGCGCCCGGGGGGCCCAGTCAGGTGGGCGTCCGACTTCAACTCAGGTCATGGTCTCACGGTTCATGGGTTGAAGCCCCAAGGCCAACTCTGTGCTGACAGCTCAGAGCCTGGAGCCTGATCCGGATTCTGGGTCTCCCTCTCTCTCTGCCCTTTCCCTGCTCACAGTCTGTCTCTATGTCTCTGTCTCTCTCTCAAAATAATAAGTGAACATTTAAAAAAAACTTACATAAAAAAACATTGAGAGATTTGCTTTCATCTATTTTCTGAAAGATTGTACGTAATTTTTGAATTCTTCCTGTGTGCATGCAGATGTCCTGCATTTATTGATACAACCGAGGTTAGTTTTACCATGTTGCTATTTGTCTTTTATTGATCTTGGGCTGCATTTCCTGTTCCTCCTCTTCTGCCTTCACTGGGTTAATTGGAGTAATTTTTGCATTGTATTTTATTCCTTGTATTGCCTCTTAAGCTATGCTTTTTAGCATTTGCCTAGGTACTACACGACACATCCTTAGCTTTTTTTTTGTAATTACAGACTTTATTGTTTAGAGCCATTTTCGATTCATAGCAAAATTGAGTGAAAGGTACAGAGAGCCCCCACGTAACCCCTCCCCACCCACCGCCTCAGCCCCTCCCACTGCCGTCACCCTGCATCAAAGCTGTGCGTCCGTCTGTTACAGTCAGCCAAGTCCATAGTTTACATTAGGGCTTGCGCTCACCGAGTGCCCAATTCCTAATGGATGTAGAATGACGTGGCCCACCATTACAGTGGCATACAGAACAGTGTCTCTGCCCGAAAAATCCTCATGTTCATTCCACGTGTGCAACCGTCTCTCTCCCCAGACTCCTGGCGACCACGTCTCCTTGTGGTCTCCATGGTTCTGCCTTTTGTCGAATGCTCACCGATGGAATCCTGTAGCACAGAGCCTTTCCAGACTGGCTTCTCTCACTTAGTAATATGCATATAAGGCACCTCTATGTCATTTCGTGGTGCGACGGCTCATTTCCGTTTAGTGATGAATAATCTTTCATTGTACGGATGCTCTGGAGTTTATTTGTCCATTTGCAATTGTGGTTGCCTCAACGTCGTGGCAATTATGAACAGGGGGGCCACGGATGTCTGCGTGAAGGTTTTGTGTGGAAGCACGTCTGCGACTCCTTTGGGCAAATGCCCAGGAGCACGATGGCTGGATCATTTGCTAAGAGTACATTTCACTTGGTGAGACGCCACCAACTGCCCTCCAACTGCCCCGCCCTGTGTGCCCGCCAGCCATGAACGAGGGCTTCTACCGCGGTACGTCCTCGCCAGCGCTTGGTGTTGTGGGCAGTCAGACCTTCACCATCCTCATCAGGGTGCGGCGCCCTCTCGTTGTGTCACTTCGCAGCTCCCGAGCATAAGAGGTGGAGCATCGTTCCTTACATTTATTTGCCACCCGTATGTCTTCTTTTCGTGAAGTGTCTTTTCAGGTCTTTTGCCCATTTTTAAATCCTCCTTAACTTTTTAGACTATTTAGAATTAATGTCGTACTACTTTCCATAAAACATAAGAACTCCGTGCGGCGCCTGGGTGGCTCGGTTACGCGTCCGACTTTGGCTCAGATCATCGGGCTCTGTACTGACAGCTCAGAGCCTGGAGCTGCTTCCGATTCCGTGTCTCCCTTTCTCTCTGCCCCTCCCCCGATCATTCTCTCTCTCTCTCTCTCTCTCTCTCTCTCTCTCTCTCTCTCTCATTCTTTCTCTCTCTCAAAAATAAAATAACATTAAGAATTGCATGTTCTTCCAACTAAGCCTGCCAGCCTCCCCTAAAGATAATTTTTTGTGGTTACCTACATATGTGTCATTTCTGGTGCTTTGATTTGCCCCCGTGGATGCCAACTTCTAACTGGAGGCCTATAGGCCTTCAGCCTGAAGAATTTCTTCTTTCTTTTAACATTTCTTGCAGTGCAGGACTGCTAGTGACTGAGTCGCTCAGTTTTTGCTTATCCAAACATATTTTTGTTTTCCCTTCATGCTGAAAGATGGTTCCTCGGGGTATAAATTCTGCATTCATGGTTTGGTTTTCATTTTGCATTTTGAAAGAAGTTTAAGGAAGTTGGATCCTTTTTTTTTTTTTTTTGCCTCCATCATTTTATTTACGATTATTCTCCTGCAAAGAATGTGTCCTTTTTTTTTCTCCTCTGGCTGCTTTCAAGGTGTTTTTCCTTTATCTTTGGATTGCAGCCGTTTGATTGTGGTGTACCTGCCCCGGTATTTTGTTTGTTTGTTTGTTTGTTTGTTTGTTTGTCCTACTTGCTATTTATTGAGTATCCATGGTCTGGAGACCCGTGTTGTCTCCAACTTTGTGAAATTTTCAGTTTTATTTCTTTCAATGTATTTTACACAGCATTCTATTTCGCTTTTCCTTCTGAAATTCTAATTACACATATGTTAAAATTTGCTATTATCCCTCAAGTGGTTGGCTCTGTTATTTTTTTAATGTCTTTTCTTTCTACTCTTCAGGTCACATAGTTTCTGTTCATCTGTCCTCAGTTATCCTGACTCTTCTGTTTACTCAAACTGCTATATTTTGGGATATACTTTTAAATTCTGCAATCTTCATAGGATTCCTAGTCATAGATTTCTGTCTTGAGATCTTCCATCTGTATATTATTTACTAACATCATTTTCTTACAGTCTTTGCACATAATAATTACTTCATTAAAAGTCTGGTCTGCTAATTTCAACATCTGAATTATGTAGGGTTTCTGCAGGGCGGTTTTTTTCTTGACTGCAGAACACATTTTCTTGTCGCTTTGCATGTCACTTTTCTAGTGTAGACTAACATAATGAATAATACATCGCAGACTCTGGATTTTGTTATCTTCCTCTGAAGACTGTTCATTTTTGTTCTAGCTGGCAGCTAAATTATTAAGTGATCACTTTGGTTTTTTAAGTTTATTTATCTATTTTGAGAGACAGAGAGGGAGGGAGAAGCCTGTGGTATTTGTCAAAGCCTCTAAGTTAACTGGACTCAGACTCCAAGCTTTGTCTCCCATGTGATTGGCAGCGCTGATACGTCTGCTAAGCTCTATGGCCCTATGAGGCACATAAATGTGCAATTTAGAGATGGATTAGAGAAAGAACAGGAGAGTCCTTACGGAACTAGTCATGCCAACCACGAACTTCCTTCTTTGAGAGTTATCCCTTTCATTTCCACTTTCTCTCTGACAAACCTGGACTCTGCCCTCTGAACCCTCCACCCCACGAGCCTGCAGCCTTCCGCGTCCATTCTGGCCGCCCTGCATGGTAAGCTCACTCCACAGAACTTAGGAGCCTTCTTCCTTTCTTCCCTAGCAGCACAGCTGTGGGGATGCACCGTAGTTTATCCAGCCAGTCCCCCATCAGTGGACATTTAGTTGCTTCCTATCTTTGGTCATTACAAACAGTACGTTAGCCATTTTCCATTTCTCTGGCTACAGCCTCTGCAACGGTGTGCGACGTGTCCAAGTCCACAGATGGAGTGACATCTTTAGTTATCAATCCTTATAACCTTTGTGCAAAAGTCTTGTCCTTTATACTATAATTAATGAGTTTATTGGCTCAGAGTCCCTCCTGCGGAATTCTTCCAGACACTAATCTGTCACATTGTTTTGACGTGTGTGGGTATCTTACAGTAGACAGTGTCCCGCCAACGTGCACAGCCCTCTGCTAGCTGCCAAATTCACGTTCCTCGGGGGCAGCCTCACTAGCATATCACACCCACACCCTTCTCCCTCATCAGCCGTGGGGGAGGGTGTCTGTGAGAGGGGAGGGGTGTGTGCAGAGGACTGTTCCCGCATGGTATGCGCCATCCCAACTTCGCTGCCCAGAATGGCGACATGACTGGGGTAGGGCATGATGAGTTTGGCCATGACTCCAGCTTCTCACGGTATCAGCCTCGGCCCTCAGAGGGGTAAATGACCGATATGCACAAACCACGTAGCATAGGGCCTGGCTGTAGTAAGAGCTCAGTGCGGGTTGTTGCGGTGGCTGCAATCTATAAACAAAAAAGTTGCGCTGCTGCCTGCCGTGGGGCAGCCTCCTCACAGGTACCGTGTCTTGCAGAGCAAGCTTAAGGAGCAAAGGCAGAGACAGAAATCGTATGCAGACACCTGGGATCAAATTAAACTCTGCAGAATATGAAGTCCCCCTCCCCGACACCCAAAGGGGAAAATCTCCACCCTGTTCCTGCCCCCGGGGTGCCGTGGGTCCCTAACGATCTTGCACATAGAGTAGTCAAGACGGTAGGTAGCAAGACACGGTCCGGAGTTTCACACGGGGTTCGTCCGAGTCCTTCGGCCCACCTTGCTTTCTGTTACATCTGAAGGCTAACTGGAGGCCAAAGCATTACTCAAGGTCACCACCAGTCATAGGGAAATGTCCCTCTGGCTGCTGATAAACATGAGTGATTGCTCATGAGGACAGACCCTGGCAAGGGCACCTGTGCCTGTAAGAAGCGAGGTGAGCTCATTGTTAATCATGTATCTTTACTGTGCCCCTGGGTTATTAGGGAAGCATCCTCATTCTGCATGTCTGTTTTATGACGTCCATAAACACTGAATTGCCGCTGGCTGTGCCCTGGGCCAGAACGGCCTCTGCCGGCCAGAAGGGCTGGGGGAGGGAAACTAGAGCAGAGGTGAATCCACCACCCCTGGAGCAGGGTGGTGGCACCCTGAGAAGGAGGGACGAGACAGGAGGTGGGCATGGGCGCACAGGGACGCCCCCTCCCTGTCCCCCAAGGCACAGCCCAGGACGAGAGGCAAGGAAATGTGCACCTTAACTTCAGGGCCTCAGGGCTACCTCTGGCGCCCGGTAATGTGCATTATTTTCCCCGGTGCGAAGTAAGATACCCCTTTCCAAAGGGACAGCGAGCGGTGCTTGTTTTGTAAATGCTCCAGTCTGTGTTTCTGGAAGGATAATCGGTATCTCACTGCGTTGCTTCCTGGTGAGACTGACCAGGGAGCACTGCCCTCGAGCCACAGTGACAGCGGGAGCACCGCAGCGGCCTCATCCGAGAGGTGGTTCCAGCGTGATCTCCCAGCAGCCCACACATGCCCGGAGGGCAGCAGTCGGGGCTGAGGTCACCACACCTGCTGCTCTGTAAGTGCGGGCTTGGGGCCCTGTCTGCGGTCCCTCGTGCAGGAGAGAAGGCACAGGTGCAGCCCGGCTCAGGTGTGTGGAGGACGAAAGTCCAGCTGTCACCGTTATTCTGTTCAGGACAAGACGGAGAGACGCCAGCCGCTCGCTGCTGATGGGATTCGTGCAGCATGTCAACCCCCCTTAGAGCAGGAATTAGAGGTTGTGCTGGTCTGTGGATCAGTGAAACCAGATTTCCACAGCTGCTGTGCGGGGGAGACTCGGGATTTATCTGGAACCAGCAAACAATTCCTGGAAGGGCTGGGAGGGGCAGAGGCAGGTTCCGAGAACCGTCTGCGGTGGCCGAGGCGTCGGTGGGCGGCAGTGGACTCTGCCCTGGTCACCGGCGGGAGCTGCTGGGTAAACACCGCAGGGGAGGGTGCCCGTCTGCCACCCCGGGCCCCAGGCGTCCCCTTGGCTCTGTCCCAGGGGCCAGGGCCGGGGGCCACTCGAGTGCAGATCGGGGCTGACAGCCAGACCCAGCCTCCGCCAGCCTCCAAGGTTGCCTTGGCCCCAAACCAGACTCTGCCGTGGGGGGGGAGCCCACCTGCCGCAGAGTGTACCCGCCGCCACCTGTCACCTGAAACGCCCACACGACGCCCTAAGGCGGGCAGCCCAGACCTGAAGAGGCGACAGCGAGCTCGCTGAAGCCTGCGTCCTTAGGACTGGTCGTTGGGGCAGCTGGATCTTTTGCCTTTACTGGAGCCACGGGTGCGGAGGAGTGAGTCACGGTGAGCTGGGAGCAGCGCCCTTGACGCCCCGCAGCGCCCGGGTGCAGGGACCCAGATGCGCTGCCAACACGCTGTCCCTGCAGGACGTGTGGGTTGTCCACAACGCTCAGCTGGCTCTCCCTCACGGCCATGGCCTCCCTCCTGGCCTCCATCCCCTCTGAGCCTCCTTTCCACCCTCCCCAGTTTCCAGCCCCGCAGCGCCGGCCACATTCAGCGCTGACCCGCCCAGCCGCCCTTGTCACTGCTGGACATTCCTAAAGCGAGTCAGAAATTCTCGAAGCTGGGGCACCTGGGGGCTTAGTCAATTGAACACCTGGTTTTGACTTCAGCTCAGGGCATGATCTCGTGGTTCATGGGATCGAGCCCCACGTCGGGCTCTGGGCTGTCAACACAGAACCTGCTTGGAATTCTCTCTCTCCCTCTCTCTCTGCCCCTCCCCTACTCATATGCACGCTCCCTCTTCCTCTCTCTCTCTCTCTCTCTCTCTCTCTCTCTCAAAATAAATAAACTTTAAAAGGAAAGAAAAAGAATTTCTCAAAGCAAAATACTGAATACATTTTAATTTTTAAAATTCAACATATGCCTTGCATCGTGTAGGAGAAAGAGGTGCGTTCCCTACATAACGTCAGATTTTTCTGATTCCTGAGCAGGAAGGTTGGGAGTAACTGACATCTGCGATTGGAATCTGCTTGTTGCTCCCCTGAATCCAGAGGGTTGGGGCTATTGGAGGGGTCCAGGGCTGCCAACCTAGTGCAGGCTGAACGCGCCGCCCCCCGGAGCTCTGCCTGTCCCCCCGGGGGGCTCCCGGGACAGGCACCGGCAGGAGGTGAGGGTGTCCAGGGGGGCTGGCAGCTGTCAGGACCCTCAGCACTGAGTGAGCGCCGCAGCCCCCAGCTCACACAGGCAGCGCTTGCTGCCCACGAAATCACGTTCATTTTCAGTTCTGAAACCCACCGGGAGGAAACGGCGGCCGCTGCAGGAATGCCAGGGAGGGGGGGGAGGGGGGGGCCGACTTCCTGATCAGGGCTCTGTTTATGGATGTGTGGGTGTGGGGTTGGCCTTTGTGCACAGAGGCATTTGGCTTCTTTCCCTTGCGAGGAAGGCAGGCCCGGCCTGTAGCCAGAGCCCGCGGGGGCGGTCCCCACCGGGAGCTCTCTGAGACCAGCGGACGCGGTGGGCTGAGTGGGGCCGGGATGTAGCTGCTACAGAGACCAGAACGCCGGTGTCCACCCCTGGGACCGAACCCGGGACAGGATGGTGCAGGATGAGGGCACAAACAGCTTCCCGAGCACCTGGGCTGGAAATTCAATTTAGGCATCAAAACCCTGAACTGCTCAAAGAAATCTATGTCAAGAGCCAAAGGAAAAAGGAAAATTGCTCCTTAACTTTTCTATTCCATTCTATTTATAAAATTTTTTTTATCAAGCTTTTCATTTTCTTTTTCTTGAGAGTGTGTGTGTGTGTGTGTGTGTGTGTGCGCGCGCGCGCATGTGATCGAGGAAAGAGCAGAGGGAAAGAGAGAGAGAATTAAGCAGACTCCACGTTCAGCGTGGGCTCCGTCTCACCAACCGTGAGATCATGACCCGAGCCAAAATCAAGAGATGCTTAACCGACCGAGCCTCCGAGGCGCTCCTCAGCTTTCCGCCTTTAAATAATTAAAGAACAGTAGACAGTTGTAAGGAAAGGAAAGGGAGAGCCCACGCACCTCTTGCGCATTTTCCCCGCGGTGACGTCTTTGACAACGTAATAAGGCGTCGCAGCCGCGCCGCGGACGTCGATACGGTCCAGACGCGCGATTCGTCCCCACGGAGGGTCTCCCTCCGCTCTGCGCTCCCCGCTTCCGTCAGGTTGCCTTTGCAGGGTGTTCTCCGAATGTGGTCATTCAGCAGGTACCCTGGGGACCGGCTGCTTTTACCCAACGTGATTCTCCAGAAACCCACCAATCCGTTGTGCAGATCGCTCACCAGTTCAGTTGTTTTTCACAACCCAGCGATGCCTCTCGCTGGGGCTGGGCCACATCCGTACAGCCGGTCCCCCGCCGCAGTGCGTCCAGCTTGTCACAAAAACAGCTGCTGGGAACGTCGTGCACAGGTGTTCGCGTGACCGTCAAGTGTCCCTTCTCGGCCCGGGGGGGTCGCGAAGTTGTACGGCGCCGTATGTCTACCTCTCTCAGGAAGCTGCCCAGCCTTTTCCCAGAGACGTTGCACCTTTTCCATTCCCACCGGCAAGGTGGGAGTGATCCGGTTTCTCCACGTCATTACCCGCACTTGGCGGCGGCGTCATTGTGTTTAGCCTTGTTGACAAGTGCGTCATGACACTTGGCCGTGGTTTTGGTTTGCACGCCTGTGTGTCTGCCCCTCTGTGCTCCAGCTTCCACACACATCTGCTAGTGTCTCCTGCCCATGTCGAGTGGTGTTGTGCCTTTCACTGCTGGGGGGCTTGGGGCGGAGGGGTGGTCTGCCAAGTTTATTTCACAGAGCTCACTGTGGAGTGTTGACGCTCTTTCCGTGCTCTGTGTTCAAGTCTCTGCCCAGGGTTCCTTGTGAGCGTCTCCTCCCAGACCGCAGCTGGTCCTTTCATTGTCTTCCCAGCCCTGCTCACGGCGGGAGCTTTCCTTCCTTCTTTAAATTTTTATTTATTTATTTTTAGTGTTTATTTTTGAGACAAAGCATGAGTGAGGGAGGGGCAGAGAGAGAGGAGACACAGAATCCAAAGCAGACTCCAGGCTCTGAGCTGTCAGCACAGAGCCCGATGTGGGGCTCGAACTCATGAGCCACAAGATCATGACCGGAGTTGAATCGGATGCTTCACTAACTGAGCCACCCAGAAGCCTCTCCCATCAAAATTTTTTTAACGTTTATTCCTTTTTGAGAGAGAGAGAGGGCACGAGCAAAGGAGGGGCAGAGAGAGAGAGTGGGAGACACAGAATTCCAAGCGGGCTCCAGGCTCTGAGCTGTCAGCACAGAGCCCGATGCAAGGCTCGAACTCAGGAGCCCTGAGCCAGTCAGATGCTTAACCGAATGAGCCACCCAAGTGCCCCATCTGAGAGTTTTATCAAAAGAACAGATTTTGATATTTTTTCAGATGTCTTTAATGAATTGATAGATCATGTGTTTTTTCTTTAGCTGTTAATAAAGTAGATTGCTCTCATTGATTTTCAAATATCAAACCAGCCTTGCGCCCCTCGATTTCACCCCATTTGTTCTTAATGTGCAATCCTTTCTATATTCAGTTGAATTCTAATTACTAATATTGTGTTAAGGATTTTGCATCTATATTCATGAGAAATATCGGTCTGTAGTTTTCTTTTTTTGGTTGCCTTTTTCTGGGTTTGGTATCAGGTTCGTACTGGCTTCCTAAAATGAATTGGGAAAGGTTTCCTTCCTCATCTATTTTCTGGAAGTAATTGTTTAGAAATGTGTTAATTCTTCCTTAAATGTTGGGTAGAATTCTCCAGTGAAACCATATGACCTGAAATTTTTGGGAGGGGGAGTTTTAAATAGAAATTCAATTTCCTTAATAGTTTCAGGCTGTTCACATTACTCATTTCATACTCAGTGAGTACAGCCGTTCATGCTTTTCGAGGAATTGCTCCGATGTCCTCTAAGTTCTCACGTTTGTGAGCGTCGAGTTCTCTGTGGTGTTCCCTTATTATCGCTCGAGGTTCATGGTCATATCCCCCCTTCCTAATACTGCAAATCTGCATCTTCTCTGTGTGTTATTTTTGTGAATCTTGCTAGAGATTTGGCAACTTGTTGATATTTATAAATAACCAGCACTTGGCGTCATTGATTTTCTGCCTTGTTTTACGAGGGCTTTTTTTCCTTTGATTTCTGTCCTTAATTATTTCCTTCCTTTCTTCTGCTGTTGTGGTGGGTTTATTTTGCCCTTCTTTTTCTAGGCTCTTAGATTAGAGTTGAGTCCGCTCTTCTAACGTAATCATTTAGTGCTATAAATGTCCCTCTCGGCACTGCATTAGCTATGTCTCACAGCTAAATTTGGACAGATGTTGCATTTGCATTTTCATTCAGTTCTAGGTCTATTTTGTTTCCTTTGAGACTTCCTCTCTGACCCATGAATTACTTAGGAGGGTTTGGTTTAATTTCCAAGTGTTTGAAGATTCTCCTATGATTTCTGTTATTGATTTTTAGCTGGACTCTGTTCTGGTCAGAGACCATACGCTACAAGGGTCCAGTTCTGTTAAGTTTTTTGAGGTTTCTATGTAGTCCAAGATGTGGTCTCTCTTAGTATAAGCTTTCCAGGCATCTGAAAAGAATGTATGTGTGTTCTCCTCTTGTTAGCTGGCGTGGTCTGTAAATATTGATTGTTCAGTGGCCTTCTAAACTTCTCTCAAGACCTCAAGATCACTAACTCTTGAAGGTTATAGGATACGCTATTTTTGCCTAGGATTTTAGAATACGTGATCTAAAATCCTCCTGAGTTCATGAAGGAGGCCTGTGAATCCTTCTCCCTGGTGGCTCTTGCTGACGGAGTCGCTCCCCCGCTGGTGTAGGAGTAGGTCTCCGTGAAGGACAGGGCCCGGCCCCACCAGCAGCTCCACAAAGGGCTCTTTCAAAGTTTCCTGGATGATGTTTTCACTCTTACAGTTTCAAGAGATTTAATAAGACATCGTTTTTCTTCTCATCAAGTCTTAGAATGCTCACGCCGCCCAGAACGTGGTTCAGCGCCCTCTCATTTGGCCAGTAAAGGGATGAGAGCGTTCAAGACGCTAACTTACACTGGCTGTTTTTTTAATACTTCCCATGAAATTAGCATATGTTCATTATAGAAATATATTAGATCTAGAGAAACAAAAAGAAGAAAAAAGTTAGTACATAATCTTACAACCAAAGTATATCCTCCCAAAGTCTCCAAAAATGAGACCACCCTGCACTACTGGTTTACAATCTCTCTCTTTTTTCTCTTTTACCATAGATGTGAACATTTTCCAAAATACGATTTCTGGTAGCTGACCGTATTTCCACAGCACAGCTGCACCGTCATTTAGCTAATGTCCGTGTGATGGGCACTCACGGTTCTCACCAGGTTCAGGGACCCCGTGATGAACACCTTCTGTGTTCATGCATGTGTGCGTTCGTGCGTACGTACTTTCCTAGTAATGGAGACCGTGGATCAGAATGGGGGAATGGGACCGTTTTTGTTTTGTTTTGTCTTGCTTTTGCACCCCACTGCCAAACTGGATGATAGAGATTTTGTTTGTCTGGGCAGGCTGGGTTGGCTTTTCATTCGTTTTGGTTTAGGCACAGAGCCAGCAGAGATCACCCGGCTGGGGGTAAGTCCTGTGGGGGGTTTCGGTGTTCGGGGCGCGGATGAGTGGCCACCTGAGGCCGAGGCGAGCTGTCCCCCTGCCGGAGAGGGAGCGCTGGGAAGAACGGGGCCGTGAGCGTCTGTGTCTTCCCGGGAGGCGTCTGGCCCCGCGCCCAGTCAGGAAACGGGAAAACCGCCAGGTTACAGCCAGGCCGGGACCCGGACCTTGTAAAACTGCCACCGGCCCAGGTTTACGTGCAGGAGCAAACTCGCTCAGCCTGCCTCGCTTCCTCTCGCCAGGCCCCGCCGTGAGAACGCTGTGTCTTACGTTTGAAATCTGCCTTGAACTCGCTTTGCCCTAGTAATTGCCCTCCATAAAACGGAGCAGGGCGCTAGGTGCAAACTCCCGGTCCTGCCTGCCTTTCATGGCTGGTGCTGACTCGGGCAGGGCTGGAGTGCGGCCGCGCTGCCAACGGGCCGCTTACACGCAGGCTGGTGGGAGCAGGCCAGGAGGGAAGAGCCTCTGAAGGGAGGTGGGAAGACCCCATGCCCTGGGAGGCCTCAGTGTGCCGACCCTGGGCCGGAGCACCCCCACCCCCGCCCCCCTGGTCACCTGCTGCATCGGAGCCATCCGTGTGCGCCGTTCCCACCCGGGCCCACCGTTCTCCATCAGCCTCTCTTTTGGTCTGCAGAGAAAGAAGAGCTAATCCAGAGCATGCTGACCCAGGTCGTGGAGCAGTTCTCAAGGTACAGAATCTTCTAGACGCATAGTCTCTGCAGAGGTGTGCTTTTCTGCTCACGGCAACGGTGGGCCCGTGCTGGAGCCCGTGTTGGCCGGCAGGCCTCCGGCCCATTGCTCACCGCAGCGGGTGGCCTTCCAGGGGATCCTTGTGTGACCCCTGTAACTAAGCCAGCACAGGTGGCACCCAGGAAGCACTCACCTTATACCAAAGAGCAGGGGAGGTGGGTGCTTTGAGCCTGAGAGCTGGCGTTGCCGAGTTTTCTCCACTGGCCCCTCCAGGGGTTCAGAGTTCAGTCTACGAGAACTGACACCATTTTTATTTATTTATTTTTCTTTTTTTTTTAGTGTTTATTTTTCAAGGAGAGAGAGATAGAGCATGAGCGGGGAGGGGCAGAGAGAGGGAGACACAGAATCTGAAGCACCTCCAGGCTCTGAGCTGTCAGCACAGAGCCCGACATGGGGCTCGAACTCACGAACTGTGAGATCATTACCTGAGCTGAAATCGGATGCTTAGCCAATCAAGCCACCCAGCCGCCCCTTATTTATTTTTTTTAAATGTTTATTTATTTATTTTGAGAGAGAGAGAGAGGGAGCAGGGAAGGGGCAGAGAGAGGGGGAGAAAGAGAATTCCAAGCAGGCTCAGCAAAGAGCCTGACCCGTGACTTGATCCCATGAACTGTGAGATCATGACCTGGACTGAAATCCAGAGTTGGGCGCTCAACCAACTGAGCCCCCCCGGGTGCCACAAATTGAGCCCACTTTTAAAACGGGCTTCAGAATAAGCATTGCCGCGGAGATCCTGTGTAGACATGGCTTCTTCCCACTCTGTGTTATCCTGACTCTTGAAGTGACGCATTCCATCCCACGCTCCTCTCACGGTGGGCTCCTGCTGTCCCGGGGCAGATGGGGGGCGGCACGTCCTCAGAACCCAAGTGTGGCTGCGCTGAGCGGGCTGGAGCCTGGAGAGGACACGGCGGGTCCCTGGAGGGGGCCTGTGCCCGGCCGGGCAGGGTGCGGGGCGTGGGCTGTCCCTCTGTGAGCGGACGCCTCAGGTGCTCGCCACCCCTCAGACACCTCGCCCCTGTGCCCCCTACAGGGGTGAGCCTGCCCACGGGAGGGGTTCAGCAGACGTCTGCCAGGCGCACCGTAATTTTGAGGATTTTGAGAGTTATGTTCTGGCTTGTTTTCATTCCTAGAGCGTTTAAAGTCAACGAACTGAAAGCCGAGGTCGCGAATCACTTGGCGGTGCTGGAGAAGCGAGTCGAATGTGAGTGAGCTCCCTGCTTCTTTCTCCTTGTCCTTTGACCTCTGTTTCGCTGAACCGCTAAGCCACGGGGGGCGGGGGTGAGCGCCGAGGGGAGGGGAGGGGAGTCTGGAGGTGAGCGCGAGCATCCTCGATGCTGGGCGAGAACAGCGAGCATTTTGTGTCGTAACACGGGATGCGGTTTGTGTGTGCAGCCTGGGCCACTGTACGGGCTCAGCAGCAGCGCAAGGCAGCAAGCCTTCGGGCAGGAAGGGGCAGAGCAAACCATGAAGGCCCCCCGGACCGGCAGGAGGAACTTCTGGAGGCATGAGCCAGGCATGCCGATGCCCCTCCAACCCCGAGGTCACGGTCGGTTCTGGAATATGTGTGCGAGATCATCACCTCCTGCTTCCCGGCACCACCAAGGCAGCAGAAAAACTACCAGGAAGCAGAGAGAGTCGGTCTGGGGCTTGACTCGGGGACCAAGCCCCTGGCCCCCGTGCCCAGGCCCTGACCGGACCCTGCACACGGGGAGGGCTGGCCCCGTGGCACTAAGTTTAATGCCAGGCCATGCAAACAACCCGGAAGGCTCAAAGCCGAAACCCAGGCTTTCCTCTGCGGCTCAGGACATGTGCTTTATCACGCACATCCCTCACCCGCACCGTTGGAGCAGACGTTGAAATACAGCTCCAGTCGTCTGCGTCTTTAATGAACTTTCATCAGCTCCACCGCTGAAGGAGGGCCCTGCCGCCCGAGGCCGTCTCTCGGGGAGCCCCGAAAGCCCGTGAAGGGGACGGAGCAGAGCTGCCTCCCCGGCCTGTGCTCTTGCCTCTGCCCAGTGAAGCCCCCACCCCCAGGCCGGCACCCCTCCCGGAAAACCATCCCCGAAGGCGTCAGGGCGGCCTGGGGCTGGCAGAGGCCCCCGGGACCCCTGAGTCCCCAGAGCGGGTGGCCAGGCTCGCAGCGGGTGCCGACCACCGCTCAGGCAGCGGTCACTAGTCGGGGCCAAAAGCACTCCCCGAGGGTGGACGCCAGCACCCCTCCATGCCCTGGCTGGGGTTCCGCTCTGTGCCCACCTGCTGAAGGTTTGAGGTGAAGTGGCAGCGTAGGGGCCCCACACCCAGCCTCACTGCAGAGCTGCAGCCGGGGTCTGTGCAGCTCTCTGAAGGGGCCCTGCACTGGACCCTCTCCCTCCCTTGGGACAGGGGCAAATTGGGCTGGGACAGGCCCACCAGGCGAGCTGCGGAATGTTCTGGAAGTAGCCTGGAAAAGACAGGGGCGGCGGCCACGGGCGTGCTGAGGCTCTGGTGGCCCAGGCCCCTCCTCCCGTGTTCTGCCTACAGTCCCACGACCTGCTCTTCCCTTCCATTGATTAACACACAGCTTTGCCGCCTTCTTCCTCCCCATTTCCTTGGCAACTGGGCTCTTCGTAAATGGAATCGCCATCAATTCTGAATCTCTAGGACTCAAATTAGTGATGTTGTACTGTCTTGTCCAAAAGGCTTAATTTGAACATCACTCCCAGCAAATGGCCTGGAAATCTGATCTGTGTGAACCAACATGATAATGATATAATACATAATATATATATTATACATATTATATAACATAATAATAATGAAACACGACACACCCACTGAAAGCTGCTAACGTGTGGCGCACCCTAAACTCACTAATGATGGTAAACCAGCGAATGAGAAATAGAACAAGCAGCATGATCCCAATTTTGTCTTCTTAAAACTCCGGATGGACAGACAGCTGTTTGGATGCACAGGGCTGGGAGAGAAACCCCTGGAAAGATACACATCAATAGATATAATATTAAATGGGTTGTTCTCGGGGCCAATAGGACCGCAGATAAATTTTATGTTTTTTATTTATTTTTGAGAGACAGACAGAGACAGTACGAGCAGGGGAGGGTCAGAGAGGGAGATACAGAATCCGAAGCAGGCTCCAGGCTCTGAGCTAGCTGTCAGAACAGAGCCTGACGTGGGGTGAGATCATGACCTGAACGGAAGTCGGACTTTTAGCTGACTGAGCCCCCAGATGCCCCCACAGATAAACATTAAACCCCTCTTCTTTGAGGTGCTCTGTATTTCCCCCCATTTTCTACAACGACCAGATGTAACCTTGTACTGAGAGACACGAAGCCCAGAACATAGTTAGTGGGCCTGGGACTGGACCTGCAGGCCACCCTGCTTGGACCCCCCACTGCCTGGCTCTTCCCTTTGGGGATCAAAAGTCGTGCCACATACAGGGATCTTCTCCAGACCTGCTCACTTTCTGGAATGTTCTGCCTTTCACGTGTCAACAAGACTGAGCTCCTTCCCACCCACGTGGAATCTGCCCTTGGCTGAGCTCAGCGTCCCAGTGGCAGACACGCCAGAGGTCACTGGGACGTGGCTCCCAAGGGTGAGCCTCCCTCGCGTGGCCCAGGGCCTGGACACGGCGCCCCGGGAGGTCCAGGTGCAAACAGGAAGGGGTGCACGCTGGCGTGCTTTGCTCAGAGGAGGACCCGCCACTTCCATCCCCTTCCCAGTGGGGTCCCTGAAGCGAGGAAGTGCTTAGAACGCCCCACGCCCAAAGGAGGCTGTGGGCTCTTGGGGAGAGAGCGGACTGTCCCCGAGGTCGGATTCTCTGCATCTCCCCACCTCGCTGCTCCCACCCAGCCCCTTGCACTGACGTCCCCAGGCTTCGGTCCATGTCCCCGGGAATCGGTCCCATGTCCTCATGGAGAGGCTTCCGCATAACATCCCCGAGTGGCACGAGCCACCGGAACAAGGACCCAAATACCAATCAGGTCCTCCAGATTCCCCCACTCTAGGCAGAAAGAAACTATTTGCATGTAGCCTTGCCCTGCGTGGGTCCTGGCCCTGGAAACTTCTAGAGAACTGCCCGGGGTGCTCAGGGCTCCTGCAGGCCCCTCCGCACACTTGCGCCAGGACAGCCCCGAGGCCGTGGGAGGGACTGGCCTCTCCTCGGGTATGCTCAGGTGCTCAGAGCACATTTCCAGAAACGGGGAACAGAGTAATGTCACGCGTCCTGTCTCTTTGCATAAAACCCGAGGGGTGACTACAGAGCAACAAAACTCTTTCTGTTTGCTTAAAAATGGACTCTAACGAAACACCTTTTGGAAGGGGAGCCCCTTGCTGGGCGGCAGCATCTCTGGGCTACAGGGGCACCTGCCAGAGCAAACGTCTCACAGGTGAACGCACGCGGGGAGACCAATCCCAGTTCTTTCCAGTCCTTTCTCTGGTGCCCAGTAGGGTCCAGACCCGGCAGGACCCAGCCCGGCTCTGCTGACCCTCGACCGGTCCCCCCCACACTATGTCCACACCCCCTCCCGGTTAACTGCTGCAGCGGGACCTGAAAATTCGAGGTTTTCTATTACCACGAGTTCACACTTGCTGGGAAGTCTTCAATTTTGCCTACCGAGAGCCTCTTGTTGTGTTTTAACACGCTGCGGCCACATTTCCTCCTTTCCTTTTTAGGATAAGAGATTTCTTTGTCCCAGGGTCTCGGCCGGTGCCTGGGGGCTGGAGAGGGAAAGTGGGGGAGCGGGTGCAGGAAGGCTTAGGGCTTGAGGAGGGGAGCAGCAGTCGGCCTGGCCACGGTGGCCATGGCCGAGCTGTGTAGCTGCGGCCGCAGAGGGGACCAGTGCAGGAGCGAGAGCCAGCTTCTCCCCCACCCGTGCGGGGCCAGCCCCGGCTCCCAGCCTTGGAAGGTCCTCCACGTGTGTCCGCGCTAACCCCCCGTTTGTCTTTGCCCCAGTGGAAGGCCTGAAGGTGGTGGAGATTGAGAAATGCAAGAGTGACATCAAGAAGATGAGGGAGGAGCTGGCGGCCAGAAGCGGCAGGTAAGGCCCAGCCTGGGCCCCAGGGGGGCTCCCGGCTCCATCTGGCCCAGCGCACGGCGGCCGGGCTCCGGTGGGGACGTGCCTGTCGGTTACGCCGCCTGCTTCTCAGCATAGAAGAGAGTCTGGCAGACAGAGGCAAGGACGATGATTTCATGTAAAGGAGGCATAATCTGCCCGCAGATCCAAGCCTTGGGATTAACTTACCCGCTGGAGAGCAGTTGAGAAGTTGGCATCGAGGTTTAAAGCAAGGGCCCAGTGAGAGGGGCAGGTGCTGGGGTTACGGGGCAGGGCGGCCCGGTGCTCCAAGGCTGTGCTCCTGTGTGGGCGTCCCCATGGCACAGAGCAGCAGGTCACTGGAGAAAGGGCCACAGGGCCTCTGGCCGTCTTGGACACAGAAGTCACTCTTCCTGGGGAGGCGAGACGGGTGGGAAAAAACTCCCTGGGCTTCGTGGCGCCCCCTGTAGACCTGTGTACATGCAGCAGGACCCTCCCCAGGACTGTGATCGCAGCAAGTGTCCGTGGTGCTGGCGGCGGCGGAGATGATGAGGAGGGAGGCGGGCGATGGAGCACTTCCCATGGGCGCCTCGCCCACGCCTGCCCTGCGGGACACTCCCTCCAGCCTCTTCTCCCAGCCTGCCCACGGCCACCCCCCGGGAGGTGCCTCCCGGGACAGGGCTCAGCGGGGTTCAGTGGGGGCAGGGAGCCTACGAACAGCCCTGCATGTGCACGAGGTTGTCTTGGGAACACTCATCCGCCTGCAGATCAGTCCCTGATTTTAAAACTATCGGGCGACCGGCTTAGTGAGGGAGGCTGGCTGTGCCGGAGGGCCCTTGAGGGCAGGAGGCGACCGGAAGGCAGATGGTCCCAGGGAGGTCCCGTGAGATGCAGAGGGGCAGGCTGGCCTCAGGGGGGGCTCGCAGAGCAGCCTGCTGGGCTCAAAGCCACGTTAGTGTGGTCTCTGGGGACTGGGCCATGTCTGCATCACAGCCACATGACACTTGATTTGGATTTGGGGATGTCCCATCCCATTTGATTTGGGGACATCAGGGCGAAGGCACTTGTGAAACTTCACAGAAAATTGTGAGTCAATAATTCATCTTTGACATCCCCTTACTGAAGGGCTAGAACCCTGTGTGACTGGGTTGGGGCCCTGCACTTGGCTGGGGACCGGGAGCTGGGAGGGAGGCTCAGACCCACCTCGGCTGCGGTCACGGAGTCGCACTCAGGCTCAGGATCAACACGGCCCAGCTTGGCCCCAGGACTGCCCTGTGTGCCCCAGCGGCCACCTGTTGGGCTCCCGGCCCGTGGCCAGTCTCAGTGTGCAAGCCCCTTGTGACTGGCTGCCCGTGGCCCAGTGCGTGTCCACAGTGGCAAGAGCCTGGTGGCCCTATGCCTGGTGCCCAGGAGCCGCCCTGTGCCCGGGGCCAGGTGCGGGCAGGCTGCTCCGCAGGGGACAGCCCCTCATCTGGACAGTAGGCTGAGGAACCTCACTGCCCCGAGGGGGGTCTCTAGGGTGGGAATGGTGCCCCTGAGGCGTGGGCACCACCTCCCGCCCTCATGTGCCGCGCACGCGGAGCCCACAGAGCACCTGCGGGACTCGTTCCTAAGACACAGCCTCCGGTCCCTTCTCAAATGACTAAATCCCGCCGCCTGCCGAAACAGCCAGCGTGAGTCCTGAGCCCCGCCCTTGCTGGTCCCGTCCCTGCTCTGTCCCAGGCGCCCCGCTCATCCTCCACCTCCCCCCGCCCAGTAGAAGGGGGGACATGGGCCAGCCCTGGTCCCGAAGGTCAGGTTGCAAGGGGAAACTGACCGCATCCAAGTCGTGCTGGATTCGTGTGGCGGCCATGACAAAGCACCCCAATCCGGGGGCTTCACCCACTAGGAATGTGTTCTCTCAAAGTTCTGATGGCAGATGTTGGAGAGGGAGGTGTCGATGAGGCCATGCCCCCCAGGCCTCACGGGAGGATTTATTCCAGGCCCCTCTTGGAAGCTTCTGGAGGCCATCAGCAGTGCTTGGGGCTCCCCAGCACGTAGACACACCGTGCAGTCTCTGCCGGGCCTTCACTCGGCCTCTTCCCCGTGTGGCTCTGGGTCCAGATGTCCCTCTTCACGAGGACACCAGTCCTCCTAGGTTGGGGCCCATCCTACCCCCAAACGGCTGCGTCTTAACTAATGACATCTGCAGTGACCCTATTTCTAAAGGCGGTCCCGCTCACAGGTGCTGGGCGTTGGGGCTTCAAATTATCACCTTGGGGGACACCATCCAACCCCAACACGGGGCATGCGGACGATACACTTGACCTCAGGGCCCCCGGGAAGACCCCACTCGGAGCCAAGAGGCAAAACGTCACCCACAGGCGCCCATCTGGCCAAGTGGGCTGAGCTGAGGCGTGGCGGGTGCCTGGGCTCCTCCTCACCGCCCAGAAGGTCCGTTTCTGGAGCTCACGATGCTGTGCTCCAAGGCGAAGGCTGCCCGGCGCCCTCACTGCTCCCCGCGGCGATATTCTCAGCAGACGCTTTCACAGCATCCCACGGAGGTGAGAGACGGTAAATGTGACTCTTCAGTCACCAACGGAGGGGAGTAAAAATCTCCAACGTCGCTGACACATTTAGAGAAAAAAGAACCCCGGGGCCTGGGCTCCGGCCCAACCCGAAGCCAGGCCGCCCACCCCGGCCCCCAGTCCAGGAGCCCGGCAGCCCCTCTGTGCCGCACGCCCCGGCCCCTCCTCCCCTTCCTTCACGGAGACGCGGCGCAGCTGGGAAGCAAGAGCCGCTGCCCTCCCCCTTCTGTCTCTGCGTCTGCAGGGTCCCTTGTGATCACGCAAGGGTGTCACAACATTTAGCATCCCTGGGACCAGGCTCCCTGACTCATGGCTCCGCCTGGCCTGCAGAGAGAGAAGGGCACCCCACACAGCTCTTTCCGGCGATACTGGTGACCCAGCCCCCCTGGAAGGCAGAGGGGACTCAGGCGGTGGGCAGTGCTGAGCCCAGCGCTGAGCACACAGGGATGGCTAATGACCCACATTCCCCGGCCCATGAGCACCTCCCAGTGGGGCTTGGGTGCCAGGGGCCTGCGTGGACCAGACCGCCTTCCCGCTCCAGGAGCACCGTGCGCAGGCTCCCAGACGCCCCCCAAACAGGCTGTGCGCCTCGGAGACGCACGCCCTGGGTTTCTCCTGGGCCAGCTTCCTGCTCCTGTTTAGGGCGGAGCCAGGCCTCGCTGAGCAGGGGCGGTGGGGGTGGGGGGCGCTGCCAGGGCATGGGGCGGCCTCTGAGGGCTCGAGTGTGCGATCTCCGCTTTCATCGCAAACAAATGGCCCCGTCCACCGAATGAGCCACAGGGGAGGGAGGCCAGGAGCCCTGGGAACTGAAAGCAAAATAAGCCCCAAATAGAATGAAAAGAAGAGGCAGCTGCTCTGGGGCTGGAGGATGCTGGTTCCCATGGCAACGGGCACAGCAGGAGTGGGCGGGGCCGCCCGGCCTGGTGGGGAGGCCGGCCAGGCACCCAATACCGGCAGGCTCAAGGAGCTCCCTTGTGCGGGCTGCCCCACCGTCCGGCCTGCCGAGCATGGTGCGCGTGCGGGTGTTTGTACAGAGGAGGCTGAGAGCAGGGGAGAATGGCAATAATAATGACGCAGTCTCTTTTTTTTTAAAGTTTATTTGAGAGAGAGAGAATGAGCAGGGGAGGGGCAGAGAAAGAGGGAGGGAGGGAGGGAAAGAGAATCCAAAGTGCGCTCTGTGCCGTTGGGGCAGAGCCCAATGCAGGACTCGAACGCACAAGCTGTGAGACCATGACCTGAGCCGAAATCAAGAGTCAGAAGCTTAACCGACTAGCCCCCCAGGCGCCCCGACGCCGCCTCCTTTCTCAAGTGCACAGAGCACGCTTGTCACTGCTCAGAACTGTGGAGGGCGCCGTTTCTAGTTTACGGGCAACAACGGAAATCACCTATTGGTTCATTGGTGACTTTTGCTAAATCTGTGTGGAAACATGAAATCTGATGAGCTTTGTAAGGATGTGGAGAACAGCAGGACACCATTTTCTCTTGAAGGCGCCTCTTTCAGAAAACAGAGTTATTACTCTGTGTCGGCAAGTAGCACAGCCCCCAGGTAGAAACTCCAGACTGAGTGGAGGAGGGGCGAACCCAGGGTGGACCACAGCCGGCGAGGCCCCCGCCTAAAGTCTAGATGCTGGGCTGCCCGGACCCTCTACATATAGGAAATACTGTGTTGTGATCTTTTCCCACATACAACACTGTGCACAATGTATAGATCAAATTTTAGCCAAGGGGCACCCGGGCAGCTCAGTCGGTAACCGTCCGACTTTGGCTCAGGTCATAATCTCGTGGTTCATGAGTTCCAATCCCGTGTCGGGCTCTGTGCTGACAGCTCGGATTCTGTGTCTCCCTCTCTCTCTGCCCCTCCCCTGCTCGAGCTCTCTCTGTCTCTCTCAAAAATAAACATTAAAAAAATTTTTTAAGTATTAGCCAACATCATCCAGCTCACCTGTTCATCCAGGAGGTCACAGGCGAACACTCAGTGTCACCCACCACTTTGGTGGATTCTTTCGCAATACCATTCAGTCCATACTGTATGCAACGTTTCTTCTTCCCTCTCCCCTAAAATCTCCTTGCTTCACATCATACTCCTAATGATCTTAAAGAACACATCATCCTCCATCTTTCCGTTGTACCGTGAGGGTTTAAATCATGTCCCGTGTTGGTACATTTCGGTGGCTTCCAGTTTGGTGTCTTTGTAACAACAGATAACGTTGCGGTGGATGCGGTGGATACCGTTGTGCAAAGGGTTGCCTGCCTGGCTCTAAGTCTTGTCTGAAGATAAATCCCCAGTGTAGACACACGGGCTTAATGGACGCGATTCTCTGCGGCTCTCACTCTATGGAAGTAAATTGCACTCCCAGAAGGTGGGGCTTTATTGACAAAGTTTGTGGAGTTTGAGGACAGAGAGCGTGTTCGCTTCCGAGAAGGCGGGGAGGGGGCCGCACGCAGCCCCGGACGGCCAGGCCTGCGGGCCCTCCTCTGACCTCGGGGACACCGTGTGTCATGCTCTGATGCACACAGAGTGCACCCCGATGCTGAGGAACGCAGGAGAACTGAGTTGGAAAGCAGATGCACCTCTCACATAGGTGGGCGGGGTGGGGGGGGGACCGGAAGCGCCCTGCAGTCTGACTGGGAGCCCGGCTCGGTGCCCCGGCCGCGTCCAGGAGCTCGGGGCAAGGATGCGCCTGTGCTGAAGCCCAGCTCCACGGGCTTCCTCGTGCAGTGAATGTGACGTGTGAGGTGGAGGCGGTGAGCGTGTGATACGTGAGGTGGAAAAAACACAAGTTGCAAACGAGCGAGTTTGGTACAATTCCATTTGTGTTAAAAAAAAAAAAATACAAGGCCTTATCTCTGTGTGTCCAGGCGTAGAAAATTCCAGAAGGATACTCCAAATGTAACTGAAGGCATTTCCAGGGTGTGAGCTTTAGAGGAAAGAAATAGGTAAAGTGAGTGGCGAGGGGGCTGGCTTTTCCTTTTTACTCCTTACCTACCTCCTTGTCTGAATCTTCTAGAATAGAAGTGTTGCGCTTGCATCATTAAGAGAGACTAGGACCAGTCTAAATGAAGCTGCGGTGTTCACGGAGAGCCCAGTGATCTCGGGAGGGCCGGGCGGGGTCCCCGAGGGGCTAGCAAGGAGATGTCGCCGATTAGAACCTCCTGTCCCGGCACAAGGAAGGCGAGGGGTCAGTGGCGTTGGGGTTGGGGTCGCTCTGAGGTGCCCGTGGACCCCTCTGTCTGAGCTAACCCCGTCTTTCCCCCTTTAGGACCAGCTGTCCCTGCAAGTACAGTTCCGTGCATAACGGCAAGAAGCTGGTGCCCCGGCGGGATGTCCCCACTTATCCCAAGGTGAGAGGAGACCCTGGCTCCGAGGGGACCACGCCCCCGGATGTGCCGGCCAGGCCCCCTCTGTCTGCACCTGTGCACACCCCGCTCCCGCCGCCCCTGCTGTCCTCGGGCTCCGTGCTCTTGTGCTTGTCGTCTGTGTGTGAGGCCGGGCTGGTGGCAGCGGGGAGGGACAGCCTTTCCCCGGGCGCCCATGCCCCTCGCCGCTGTCCGCCAGTCACCAATGAGGCGAACATGTCTGCACTCACATGTTCCTGCAAGGAGCTTTAATCTTTTTTAATTTTTTTAATGTTTACTTATTTTTGAGAGAAGGAGAGACAGAGAGAGACAGCGTGATCAGGGGAGGGGCAGAGAGAGAGGGAGACACAGAATCTGAAGACAGGCTTCAGGCTCTGAGCGGTCAGCACAGAATTGGACGCAGGGCTCAAACCCACAAACCGTGAGATCATGACCCAAGCTGAAGTCGGACACTCAACTGAGTGAGCCCCCCAGGTGCCCCCGGAGCTTTAATTTTTAACTAACTTACCTCAGATCCACCTCGTTGGCTCTCCCAGCCCGAACAATATGTAGTTCCTATGAGAAGCTTTGCTCTCTCGTCTCTGAAGATCTCTCCTTACGGGAGAGTGCCCGTGAGGGGTGGGGGGGGTCTTCAATCAACCACAGAGAAGCGTCCTGTGACGTCACTGACCGTCTCCACAGTCCCTTCAGCTGAGTTGGCAGAGTCCTGGCCGACTGACTGTGCACACGCTCCGGCGCTAGGACTCAGGCGTCTGCGTGCCGGTGCGGAGACAGGTGTCGGGGGTCCGGCGTCAGGCAACCCCTCCACCCCCATCCCTGCAGGGACAGGGCCTTCTGGAACTGCCCTCAAGGGACTCCCCAAACGAAGAGTGACCTGTAGTCCGAGGTTTTCAGGTGGACGCTAGTGCCTCTTCCCACGGGAGATGTGACCCACGTCTCTCCCGGTCCTGCCCCAGGAAGTCATGAGGCCCGGCCGATGGCGACACTGAGAGGCGTCTTTCCTCCCTAGCAGCTCCCTTCAAAAACCAGACAAACCAGGGCACCTGGGGACCCAGTGGGCTGAGCATCCGACTTTAGCTCAGGTCATGATCTCACGGTTCGTGGATTTGAGCCCCGCGTCGGGCTCTGTGCTGACAGCTCGGAGCCTGGAGCTGCTTCAGATTCTGTGTCTCTCTCTCTCTGCCCCTCTTGTCCTATGTCTCTCTCTGTCTCTCTCAAAAATGAATAAGCATTGAAAAAAAAAGGACCTAGGGCGAAGTTATATCTAATCCTGGAGACCGGTGATGGTCTTCGTCTGAAGTCACAGCCTCTGTCTCCACGACAGCTTGACCCAGGCTCTGGCGTCCCGTCCACACCCATGTCCACACCCGCAAGCCGTGCTGCGTTGGTGTGCAGCCAAAGCAGGGACAGGCTGCCTCAAAACAAACTCCGAAGGGCTGCTTAGCCAGGGTGTGAATGTGTGCCGTTTAACCTTGACTTCACTTTATGGTATTTTCTAAGTCAGGTCTATCGAGAGGTAATTTACACACCGGGACGTTTCCCTCGTGTGGGTGCAGAACTCTGTGAATTTGGCAAACCTTAGGTGATCTGCAGCCACCCCGCGGCCTCCTGGTGCCCGAGCCCTGCCCCCGGCAGCCGCTGACGGGCTCTCTGCCCGAGGCTGGGCCTCCCGGGATTCTGGGAGAACATGACCTTGGAGTGTGGGCACAGGTGTCCTTGAACGGGGACAGGAGGCGGGCAGACCTCCCCCCGCCCCGTGCAGCCGGCAGCCTCTGTCTCGCCCCGAGGCTGACCGGCCTCCGTCCTTTCCAGTACCTGCTCTCTCCGGAGACCATCGAGGCCCTGCGGAAACCCACCTTTGACGTCTGGCTCTGGGAGCCCAACGAGGTGAGTGAGGGGCCCCGGTGCCAGCGTCATGGGTCCTGCCAGGGCCGCCCATCCCTTCCTCCGCTGTGGCGCCTCCTGCCTGGTTTTCTTAGTTTTTTAACATGATTCTCCAGGTTTTATTCCAAACGGACTCTGGGCGGGCCCAGGAGGGCCCCAGGAGGGCCCCAGACACAGGACTCAGGAAGCGGGTGTCAGAGCAGAGGCGCGGGCGGTCAAGGGCAGGAGGGCTGGGCCCAGGCGCCGCTGGCTCCCCACCCCCCAAGCACACCCCCGGGGCGGCTGCCCTCCAGAGGAGCGGGGCGCGCCACTCGGACGGGTCCCTCTGTGCAGCGACTCGGATCCTTCCGTTTTCCCTGTCGCCGAGGAAGCACTACAATGGAGACTTGTTTGGTCTCATGATGTCAGTTAGGCCCCTCCCTTTGTGAGCCCCAAGAAAACAGAAGCCCCTCATCCCGGACACCAGGCCAGGCCCCCCAGATCGGCAGACAGACTCTCCAGCGTTCTGGCGGCAGAGACGTGCCGACCGGCCGTGCCCAGCAAGCTCGCGCTTGGACGGCAGGTCCGCTGCTGCGGGAACCGCGGGCTTTGTGCCCCGAGCAGGCGCCGTCCGTGTCACCAGCGCCTGGACTCTCCTGCCATTGTCCTTGCCGAGTCCCGGCACAGGGGAGGCCTCTGCCCCACCACGCACTGGCCCAGGTCCCCGGGGTCATCCCACAGCCAACACGGAACCAGATGACATGCATGCCCCAGTTCACCCAGCCCCGGAGAGGCGGGCAGGACTGGAGCGTGGGCTCTGAGGGGCCGGAGGCTGGCCTCACCCGCGAGGTCGGTGCGTGACCGGCAGTGACCGGGCGGGTGGGAGGCGGTGTGACCAGGAAACAGGAGGTAGATCTTTGAAGACAAGCGTTAGGACCGAGGTGTGAACAGGAGCCCAGTCTGGCCAGGCCCGTGCGCCGGCCAGCGAACTCGGCAGGGTGGTGTGGCGTGCAGACCCAGAGCCCTTGACGGCCAAGTCCCTCCATGGAAATGGGCGCTTGCTGCCAGTTCTGGCTCCGTCTCCCATGGAACCTCGCGGAGCACAGGGCTCCCGGGGGCCATGGGGGTCACGCCGCCTCGTGGGGAGCTTGCAGGATTCCCGCACCCACGACGGGAAGGCCGCCTGCGTGCCTAGCTGCGTCAGGCCGGGGGAGAGAACGTGCACCCGCGCAGGAGCCCTTCCCCCAGCACACCTCAGCCCCGGGGCAGGGGCTCCGGGCTTTCCCCCGGAAGCCAGAGAGGCCCACAGACAGGAGCCCCGGCCTCTGGCAAACCTGGGGATGCCACGAATATTGGACTGTGGGCAGCAAAGGCCCCCCAAAATTGCATCTGGGTGCCCTCAAATATCAAGCCCTCGGTAGGGGGTTCACCTCTCTCCCTCCCAATGGGAGTATCGCTGTGCCAAGCACGTCGGGGCCCAGCCAGGGTCCTCCGATCACAAAGCAGCTGGAGGAAATGGCTTCCCCGGCCCCATGCCCCCCAGCTCACCTGCTGAGGACCTTCCCAGGGCTGCAGAAGAGTGGAGTCCAGCCCCACCCCGGAGCTCGGGCTTGCAGGCTGCAGGGCCCCGCTCACCCCCACCACCTGCAGCTCCCGGGCCGGGATCCGCCCGGCGCCCGAGGCTGCTGACCCAGGAGCAGATGCACAGACACGTCCCTCCTGCTCCCGAGCTGCTGCGGCGTCACCAGCGGTACCAGATGGTCTTGGTGCTGATCACCTCCAAGTATTGACTCGGATTTCATTGCGAACGCTGTGGCTGGTTGGGCCTGTAGGGCCATGTGTGGGGAAGGGTGTTGGGCCACAGCGCCCTGGCCCTGAGGGCTGGCATTGGGTCGGGGGTAGCTGGCTGCCTGGGCGCCAGCCCACCCGGCCCCGCACCGGACCCCGCACCCCTACCGCTCTCCCGTTTCCAACACCTGCCAGCCTGAACATGGTCCCGTCTACATCCATACTGTCTCCTCCGGGAGACGGGTGTGTGGTCCGTTTCAAGGACGTCCCGTCTGTGACACTCCAAGCTCCCACAAGGGCCCGCATCTGGGTGGTGTCCATTCTCTAACTGAACTCTTTGCAATGCCACGGGTCTGTGCCCCAGGGCGTTCCTTCCGCACCCGTAGCGTGGACTCTCTGGTGACAGGGTTGGACATGCAGAAGTGCACCTGGCTGTCTGACGACCGTGTAACCAGGAAGGTGGATTTGGGGCGGCCTGCCCTGGGTTAGCTCTGGCCGCCACAAAGCAAACCACAGGCCAAGATGTGGTCGCTCGCATCCCAGGGATGCAGGTCCCAGATCCAGGCGTGGGCGGGGCTGGTGTCTCCCACGTCCCCACGAGGCCGTCCCTCTGTGCCTGTCTGTGTCCCGGTCCCCTCGCAGGGATGCAGGTCTCGGTGGATCAGAGCCACCCCAGTGACCTTGTTTAACCTCGACGACCTCTCTAAAGGCCTGCTTTCGGCACAGTCACGCAGGGGTGTAGACCTTCTGTACGTTGATTTGGGGGCCACAGCTCAGTCCAAAACACACCCATTCGGGAGGATGTGGTCACACCGTGACCGGAGAAGCAGGGAGCGGGCCGTGCAGGCCGCAGGTGGCTGCAGAGGGGAAGCAGGCCGGGCGCAGGCGTCACACCCAGGCCGCCAGGCGATGCCTAGAGATGCCTGCCCTGCGCGTCTCCCGTCACCCTGGGAGACCGCGTCCCAGAGAGCAGGGCCGCTTCCTCAGATTCCCGTTTGTAAGAGTCCCTCCATCTTTCCTCCCGGCGTAACGAGCTCCTAAGCCCTGAGCTGTATTTAAATAGATCGCAGCACTGACAGCAAACCCTCTTCGGGGCTGAAAACAGATCTGCTCCCACCCCCAACCCAAGGTTTCTGTAGAAGGCAGCTCAGTGAAGTCGGGCAGGGAGCTCAGCTGGCAGACCCAGTGACTAACACATTCACAGGTGTGCGCGGTCCCCGGGGCCCCCGAAGGGCGAAACGGAGCGCACGTGGGACGCAGGCCGGCAAGGCTCAGGCCCCAGGGTCTGCGCCCACACCCGCTCCGGGGTCTGCGTCCGGTGGACCGTGCCGCGGCCTGGGATGCGGATCTGGAGGCGGTGTCTCGTGTGCCCAGGTCACAGGGTCACTGCCAACAGTCGTCTGGGGGTGCTCCCTCTCACCGGATCGCTGCCCCTTCTCATGGAATTCCATTGACTTTTGACCCCGACTGCTCCTCGAAGCCCCCACACCCCTCCTAGGGGTCCTGAGACCCAGTCAACGCGGCTTTTCCCTCAGGGCCTCGGGAGGGGGAAGCGCATCTGCTAAGCACAGGCCTGGAGAGGTTCCAGCCAGCCCTGCACGCATCTCCCAGGGTGCCGGAGGGGCAGTGCCCGGCTCGCTCATCTGTGCCTCTGGTCACCTTGTGCCCCCGTCCCTCCAGATGCTGAGCTGCTTGGAGCACATGTACCATGACCTGGGCCTGGTCCAAAGCTTCTCCATCCACCCGGTCACGCTCAGGAGATGGCTGGTGAGTGCGGGCCCCTCGCCACCCTCGCGGTCACAGCGCCTTCCGGTTACTCGGGGGCAGACCGGCCGGGCACCTTCCCGGCTGGACGAGGCGACCTTCCCTGGAGAGACTGGTGAGGACAGGTGGCCGGTGTCAGTCTGAGCCCTGCCAGAGCACTCAGTCCCCTGCACCCCTGCTCTGGGGAGCGAGAACAGAGTAAGAACCAGGGAGGGGCCGGTGTGGCAGTCTGTGAGGGTCGTGTGCAGGTGTGTGTGTTATTGGGGGGTGTGGGTATGTGCACACACGTGTGCATGTATGTGCACCTGTGTGTGAATGTGTGTAGGAGGTACGTGTGTGTTTAGCAATAGATTTTTTTAAATGAAATATTGCTTGGAACCAAGTAGTAAAAGCTTAAATGTTAAATAGGAAAACATGGAAAGGTGTGATGGTGACCAGGACCCAGAGCCCCTCCCATAACCCCCGGCCCTTCCCCTGGCTTCCTGTCCCCACGCAGCCCCACAGAGCTCAGTCCCTAAGCCCAGGCAGAAGCCTGTTCCCACCTGCCCTTCGAGGCGCAGGGTGGCCTGTGGGACGTCCTTGGGCCCCCTGGGCCACCTTGTCCTTGCCGCCAGCATGCACAGGAGCACAGCTGGCCTCAGGGTCGGCCAAGGATGACAGGAGAGCACCGAAACACTAGCAGTGGGGGCGGTGGGCAGAGGGGGCGGGCAGTGGAGGCAGTGGGGGCAGCAGAGGCAGCGGGACTGGCATCATGGGCCACATGGGCGGGCAGTGGGCAGCAGGGGCTGGCATCGGGGGGATTGTGGGCAGAGGGGACAGAGGGGACGGGCAGCGTGGGCATCAGGGGCAGCGGGGGCGGGCATGGGGACGAGCGGCGGGGGCAGCAGGGCGCCAGCAGCGCGGGCAGCCGGGACCTGTCTCTGCAGCGCTGCGTGCACGACAACTACAGGACCAACCCTTTCCACAACTTCCGGCACGGCTTCTGCGTGGCCCAGATGATGTACAGCATGATCTGGCTCTGCGGGCTGCAGGTGTGCCTCGCGGGCTCCTTCCGGGCGCACCCCCCCACCCGGAAGCCCCCTCGCCCCTTGTCCTCGGGCTCGCCTGCTGCTCTGTGCGACCAGCTGGTGCGCGCCGGCCTCCCCCGGGCCAGCTGCGGGGGCCTCCCCCACCCGCGCCCTCCCCTCCCCCCACCGGTACCCCCCCCCCAGTCCGGCCCCTCCTCAGCCCCTCCCACCTCCTCTCTCATCCAGGAGAAGTTTTCCCAAATGGACATCTTGATTCTAATGACGGCGGCCATCTGCCACGATTTGGACCACCCGGGGTACAACAACACGTACGTGGATGGTTTCCCCTCTCGTTTCTTCCTTCTCAAGGGCTCTCTGCTGTCAGACGTGACCTTTTCCGCTTCCCCCCGCAGACCAGTTCTGAGTTGGAGCTGCAGCCAACACTCACCAGCCCTCCCACCCCCGCCGCCCCCCGCTCAGCTGCTTAGGACACAGCTCCCACTCTGGGACTCTGACCAGGCCTTGGGCCTCCCGGGGCAGACCCTTCGGTGGGGGGGGACCCCCCAACCCAAGGCAGGAGCAGGGCCCGCACATGATGCCTGTTCTCTGGATCTCACTCCCCACCTGCTTCCAGCGGCGACAAGGCAGAGAATAGGACTGAGGGCGAGCAGGGGTGGGGAGGCGTCTGCCGCAGGCCGTGGGACCGGGAGGACGGGCCGAGCTTGGGCGCAGCGGCGCTCCACTCCCCACTCTAGGGCGGGGGCAGAGACACAGAGTCCACCCACTGACCACCGGGTCCCGGCCGAGGGGCGCTGGTTTGCGTCCAGCGTGATGCACCTGTGCCTTCTATCGGATGTGTCTCCGCAGTGAGGTCCCACGTGGCCGGAACTCTCCGGCGGTTTTGGTGGCGGGCCTCCATCTGACCGGGGTGGGGTCCATGGCATGGACGTCTTGTTCCTCACGCGAGGCCGCCACCTGGGTCCCTCCCCTCATTCACACTCAGGATGGTGTGCAAAGCGCAGGCCAGCAAAGGGGGTCCTACCCTGACCTCAGAACCGTCTTGGTTCTTCTCCCGAACGTCTGCCTTTTGCTCATCCCGGGGATGTTTGCGAAACGGAAGGCCCGGTCCCCATCAGGCCAGCATGACTGGGAGGGGCTGGTGGGGTCTCTCTGGCGGGGCTGTAAACCCCGAGGGCGTCCAGTTGAAGGGGCCGCAGGGTCAGGAGAGCCCCGAGGAGCAAGGCCCGGCTCGCCTCCAGCCTCCGCGGGCGCCACCTCGTCCCAGGGCAGGTCCCCGAGGCCCCGCTCGCTCTCTCCCGCCACGCCAGGTACCAGGTCAATGCGCGCACGGAGCTGGCCGTCCGATACAACGACATCTCGCCCCTGGAGAACCACCACTGTGCCGTGGCCTTTCAGATCCTCGCCCAGCCCGAGTGCAACATCTTCGCCAACGTGCAGCCGGAGGGCTTCAAGCAGATCAGACAGGTGGGCGGGGGCCAGGGCCCTCGGACTGCAGAGCTGGGGGAGGGGTGAACACAGCCACGGAGTAGAGCCCCTCCCTCCAGGGGCAGAGGTCCCAGAAGCCCCTGGTCCCAGCAGGGGTCCTGGGGGACCACCCCCTCCTCCCCCACCAAGGCCAGTGGCATTCCAAGGAGAGGCGTGCCCTCGGCATATACACCAGGGACCCACCGACCTGCATTTCACACCCACTATTTCACTGAAGCCTTTAAGATCTGTCCTTTCTCCAGCTCGCAGCCTGGGACAGTGGGGGTTACAGGGGTGAGGTGCGCCGTGTGTACGTGCAGGCCCTGGGCAGACGCACCTGCTGCGTCCAACCTAGCAGACTGTTTCCCCTGCCCCGCAGCTGCCTCCCCCTGCCCCACCCTGACCAGGTCAGCCCCACCGCCCACTTAACATGAGAAACCCCGGGGAGGCCTCTGTTGCCTCCTGTCCTGAGACAGAGGTCCACCTGGCAGGAAATGACACCCTTCCCACACGGACGGCCCCATGGAGCACAGCTCCCGGCACCACCCTCTGATGTTTTCAGGGGAGGGAAGATACCAGAAGGATCTCTTAGAGGAGCGTATGGGTTGAATGGTAGTCCCATTCTGGAAAAAAAACTGTATGTTCACTTGCTAACCCCAGAACCTTGTGTGTGTGACTTTATTTAAAAGAACCTTTGCCCGGGTGACTAAGTGAGAATCTGTGTGAGATTATCGGTGATGTCCAGGTGGGCCTAACCCCAGTGACAGGTGTCCTTAGAAGAGACCCAGGGGGAGACAGACACTCGGAGGAGAAAGTCCCGTAAGGACGGAGGCAGAGGCTGGAGTGACATGGGCCCAAGTCAAGGAGCGCCCGGGGCCACAGACGGGAAAAGTCAGGAGGGACGGTTTCCTGGAGCCTTCAGACTTATGGCCTCCGGAATGGAGAGGGTGCCCCTGGGGTTCCCCGTCACCTGATGGGTGACACTTGTGCGGCAGCCTCAGGACACACGTGCAGGGAGCCACCTTCGTGGTGCTATGGATGACAGCCTTGTCCACCCGGGGCCGCGGCCTCGCTTCAAGGCGCACTGGATAGAGACGCGGGACCGGGCTCTCCCTCCTGGAGTCCGAGGGGCTGGCCTTCATCAGAGAACGTTGTTCTCCATCAGAGCCGAGGCCGGTGCTGAAGGACGGTCCCCACCGAGTCACCGATTCCCAGTTCAGCTACCGTCCCCTTTATCCACGGGCTTCCCAGCCTCTCGTCCATGCTCTGGAGACACCAGCCGGGGCGCCAGGAGCTGTTGGGATGAGCCCTGACGCGTCTTCCTCTGCATCAGCGCGAGAAGGGGCGAGTCGTGGAGAGGCCCCGACGGCTGCAGTGAGGAGGTCCTGCAGGGACTGACCTGGAGAAGCAGAGCAGCGGGTTCCCTTCGTGCGTGCCCTGCCCCCCTGCCCCCCGGGAGCGGCCAGAGCAGCATCCCCAGGGAGGGGACCCGCCTCCCTCACGCCACGCCCGCCATGGGGACGCAGGAGGCCCGCCCCACCTCCAACACTTGACCAACGTCAAACATGAGACTTGCTGACTGTGAAATCGTTCAGCCCGATTCTTCATAATATTTGGTCGTCGAGTATTTGTAAGGATAACTCATCACAGGAGGGGACCCTTCACGACACACAGAAATTCAAACTGCCGGCGGCGCCCCTCCCAGACGCCCAGGGGTGACTGGTGTGGCCGATGCCGGGGCAGAGGCACGCCGCGCACAGGGCGTCTCGTAAACGTTTCAGGAACAGACGGACGGCCACGGCTTTGATTTCTGCTGCTTCTTAAACGAGTATTTGCTGGACAAGGAACTAAGATATTTGTAGCCAGGAAACCACCGCATCCTCATTTACAAATGTGTTAGCGGAATGACGCTGTCAGACACAACCTGACTTCGACCACCCCAGCACAGCGTGCAGCCACGTACAGACAGACGACAGGGAACAAAGGACTCCCAGAAAGTTGGTCACTGCCCTGCAGCAGCAGGATGTGACAGGGACCGTGTGGGCTGGACTCCTGAACTGAGAGGGAGTACCGTCCTCCGACAGACGAGGACAGAGACGCCCAGAGCACCCGACGCGCTGGCCCAGGACCCCGGGGAGGGCTGGGGACTCACTGGGTCCTGCTGGGCTCACGGCCGGGGCTGACGCTTTGCTCTCACTTTCCAGGGGATGATCACTCTGATTTTAGCCACCGACATGGCAAGACACGCAGAGATTATGGATTCTTTCAAAGAAAAAATGGAGAATTTTGACTACAGCAACGAGGAGCACGTGACCCTTGTGAGTAGCCTGCTCCCCCTGCTCTGGAGGCGGGCGCACGCACCCCTGCGCCAGCCCAGACGTGACACCCCGACACCAGAACCCTGACCTTGCCCTGGAGCGAGGGGTCCCGAGAGCGGGCGCAGGGCGGCCCAGGGACCCACAGGACCCCCGCCTCTGGCCGTGGCACCCCTCCAGGCCCAGCCCTCTGAGAGTGGGCCAGCTGTGCAGGGAAGGGGAGGGCGCTTCACCACGAGGAGGGCCCCCCTCTGTCTGCACCGTGCCCGCCCTTTGTGAGAGAAACATGGAAACATCCTCCCCCATCTTCAGAGGAAGGGGCGAGGCTGAGCCTTGTCTGGGCGTGGGGCCTGCTTCCTGGCCTTCTCTCTCTCTCTAAAACCGATGGTCACTTTCTGTCCCTGGAAACCGATCAACAAGGAAGCCCTCTGAGGTCTGGCTGCCCCTCTGACCACCAGGTCCCCAAGACCGCATCCTAGCCAGCCCCCGAGGTGTGTGGGGAGGACCTCGCACTCTGCGGAGTTACACAGCAGGAGAAAGTGCCCCCTGGAGCCAGGGCCTCCCACGGCTTCGTGGGGACTGAGCGCTCAGGGACGGGGTCACATAGGAGCCAAGTCCCTGCTCCCGAAAAGCCAGCGGGTGTGGGAGGTGCCGCCTGCCCCTACGGCAGGGCGAGGACGGGGTGTCGGGAGACGGAGGGGCCAGTAGACTGGGCACTTTGTCCTTCCGCTTTCCCTCTGAAACATGAGGAAAGACCCTTGGGGGCAGGAGGCCAGATGCCGGTGACAAGACGTGAGCCGCACAGGGTGACGATGTCCCCTCCACTCCCTCACTTCAACCGTCCAAGCACGGGGGAGGGGCAGGGTCCCCGGAGTTCCACCCACCTCCACACTGGGCGAGGGGCAGCCCGTAGCGCAGCCCAGAGGCTCGTGCCCGGGCCGAGGAGCCCCAGAATCTCCCGCTTCTGTACGCAGGGAGGGGCTGGGGGAGGTGCAGGGGCGGTGGAGGGAGGGCCCAAGAGCGGAGAAGCTCTGGGTCAAAACGGATTCAAGGGCCTCAGCCCGGGCGCCCAAGAAGAGGCCTGACACTGACGTGCTCCGCGAGGCTGGGCTTGAGGGCCCAAGGGTGCCCAGCCTGTGCCATGCTCTGTGCCAGCCTGTGATGGCCTGCGCTCTGGAGCTGGCAGAGCAGACACCAGGAAGGCCGGGGTCCATTCCCAGGGATTCCTCAGGAAGGGTGGCGGCCAGGTTACAGGGAGAAGGGCAGCCGAGTCACCCCAAGTTCAGCCTTGCCACGGACGTCTCCCACCTGCTCCTCCCAGGAGGTCAGGCGCATTCAGGGCCCACAGCCCGAGCTGCTGTGCCCAAGTGCACTTCCTGCTGAGTCAGGTCCACGCCAAGTGCTGGCCTGCACTTGGGCCCCGGACAGCGGTGATTCCCAGGGACGGTCGAGGGCTGGCCCTGAAGGCACTCGCCCTCAGGCTCAGGTGCAAATGCTCTGGCCGGGTCTCAGACCTGGCCGGTCTGCTTACATGCCCGCTGGGCGCCCAAACCTCACCGGGCTCGGAGGGCCAGTCCCCGGGAGGACGAAACCCAGACCCAAACAGCGGCAGGGGACGTGCCCCGGCCCCGCTGCCTGAGCCCTCCTCTCTCCTCCAGCTGAAGATGATTTTGATAAAATGCTGTGATATCTCCAACGAGGTGCGTCCGATGGAAGTGGCGGAACCGTGGGTGGACTGCCTGTTAGAGGAATATTTCATGCAGGTAAGAGTGTCCCAAAGCCACCAGACCCCCTTGAAGGGTCCCATGTTCGAAGGGGGATGCATGAGGCCCAGGGACTAGGGGACGGGATGGACGGTGTCTCCAGCCTCCGGGAAGCCTCACGGCAGGTGCACATCCAAGATAAGCAGGTGACACATGAAAAGCAGGGATAGCCTGGAAAAGTGACGCTAACAGGTGCCACCTAGGACCATGAAGGAGCAGCCAGAGGGGGCGGTCAGAAGCAGAGGGAGGAAAGCAGAGGCTGGAGGGGCGGCTCCCTGGGGCAGGTGGCATGGAGCAGGTTGGCCTGCATTTCGAGACCTGGGGAGGCCCTCAGACAGGACACCAGGCCAGCCCATGCGGGGGATGCCGTTAGGGCCAGGAAGGCGCTCGCGACGGCAGTGTGGTGGACCCCCCCCCCCCAGGAGAAGGCAGGGGCGTCACCGGCCCGGCCTGTCCCTCCGCCCTGGGTCATGGCGCAGCCTTGCATGCCCAGTGGATGCTCTAGTGGGCACGTGAGCTCCCGACGTCTGTCCTGGTCACTATTAAGGTCCCCAGACAGAGCAGTCTGGTCGGCGGCACATTAACCCGCCTTCTGTCCTCTGAGACCGGTGACCCTCGGGGCCCCCCAGAGTCCGCGGTTTCTCTCTAGCCTTTCAGTCTCTTGCATCCCCGCAGAGCGACCGCGAGAAGTCGGAAGGCCTCCCCGTGGCCCCTTTCATGGACCGAGACAAAGTGACTAAAGCCACGGCCCAAATTGGGTTCATCAAGTTTGTCCTGATCCCGATGTTCGAAATGGTGACCAAGGTGAGTGACCCTCACCACATGCTGGATGATGCCACATTGAGAAATACACATGCATGCACACGTTCACACACACACACACACACACACACACACACCACCAGTGTGCTGGGCTGCCTCCTCTGGCACACCCAGAACACCCTCTCGCCCCCCACGTGGTCCCCCCAGCCTTCCAGCCTCCCCTCCCAGGGCACCTTTGCCTTTGGAAGACCCTCGTGTCCTGCTCACCCCACCGGCATGCAGCCATCCATGATTCTGGCAAGGAGACTGTCTCCCCTCTCTCCTGCACCTTCCATGGCTCCCCACTGCCCCCACCACAGGGAAGGCTGCCCTCTTGCACACAGCCCCCACCCTGCCTGGCTCCCGTCTTGCAGGACGGCCCACCGCCCCTGGCTCTCCCCTTTCTTTAACCCACCACCTCGGAGTCGGTCCCGTCAGGGGCCTCAGCCGCTTCCCAGCCATCAGCCTCCCAGAGCCACCTTGCACGCCCCTCCCTAAACCCCATTCGCTCAGCTTCCTCGGTCTTCCTGTGTGGTCCTGCCTTCTGGGCCTTCGCCATGGCCAGTGGGGGCAGGGGTGTGGCGCTGCCACATGGGGCCCGGCCCCCTCCTGCAGCGGGACGGGGACGTGACTGGGGAGGCACGGAAGGCGCTACGGAGCCAAGAGCTGCGTGCGCAGGGCTCCGTGGGCCGGGTGGCGGGGTGGCAGGAGCGAGGGCGGAGGGCCAGGACCCTGCCCCGGGAACCGCCCGGCTCATCCGACCCCTGCGGCTGCCCAGAGCCCAGAGGCGAGGCTGGCATTTGGAAGATGGACACTGGGGGACAGGCAGGAGGAGTGAAGTGGGGGGGCAGAAACAGAGCAGGACCCGCAGGTGGGGGGCAGGGGGTGGGTGGGGGGCCTCCAGGAGCCACGGACCAAACGGCCTCAGACCTGGGGTCAGCAGGCGGGACCCCAGGGCACCATGGGGTGATGGGTACTTGCTGCCTGATCCGCTGAGATGTTCGGGACTGACCCCTGGCTTCCCGGACGCTCACAGCTGCGTGGATGACCGATGGGATGGGTCTTGTCTCTCCAGCTCTTCCCCGCGGTCGAGGAGCTCATGCTGCAGCCCCTCTGGGAGTCCCGAGATCACTATGAGGAGCTGAAGCAAAGAGATGACTGCGTGAACGAGGTATAGGATGCTGGGCAGGAAGCGCAGCCCTCCTGGGGACAGGCTGAGCCTGCACCCCTGCGGGGGCCCCTCTGGACCGCAGCGCGTTTCCATCCCCGCCCCGAAGTCCAGACCCAGGCAAAGCCGGGAATGGAAGCTCTGTGCTCAACAGAACCAAACTGCACCTGACGGCCCGCGCCCCTTGGAGGGGCTACGCGGTCCCCAACAACTGCGCTGTAGTCGGGGGCGCCAGGGCGTCTGGGCATCTCAGACCCGCTCGGAGGAGCGCCCGGGCTCCATGTGGGTCCCTGTCCTCCAGCCCTAGGGCTGACCTTGCTCACTGAGGGGGGAGCGGAAGGGGGCGCCCCCAGCGGCCCAGCAAGGGCGTCCTGGAGCTTGCACACACGGCGGCTCGGCCCCCTCAGGGTCAGGGAGACAGGGTCTGGCCCCAGGTCGCTGTCAGGACAGGACTGGTGGCAGGGCGGGTCCGGCTTGCGAGCTCAGAGCCGGCGCAGAGGCTCCCGGCATAGCATGTGTGTGGTCTGACCACCCAGGACCTCAGCGTGTGCACCTGTGCTTCGGGGACCCCCGCAGACTGCCCCTGCCTGACGTCCAGCCGCCCAGGGCTGCCTCCCCTCGCCCCCCGCCGCCCCCGCTCCAGTGTCCCGGTCTGGCCTCCACCAGCGTCACCCACCCCGCCCCGTGCCGTCCACCGCTCCCTTCAGTCAGGGCTCCCGGGTGGTGGTGCCCCCCCCGCCCCGCTGCTGGGAACCCCCGTGCGCCACCGAGTGCCGAGTGGTTTCCCAGACGCCCCGCATTGTCCTCACCCCCCTCCCCCCGAACTGCTCTGTGTAGGACACTGGGCGTGTTGTCTGTGCTCTGGAAGTGACTTCCAGGCCCACAACTGGTCTCCTGTAGGGTACCTTCTCCACAAGGTCCCAGAGAGGTCCTGAGACTCCAGGGAAAGTGGTACAGGGAGCAGGTGTGCCCGGCGGGGGCCCCCGATCGTTAGAGCCCCCTGGTGCTCAGGGCCCACACTCAAGCCATGGGTGTGAAGGTCCCAGGCCTGCTGCCCAGAGGGGACTTTCCCACCCCCAGCAAGGACCCCAAACAAGAGTGGGTGGACGGGCTCTGTGCTCCCCTACTCCAGGGCACTGGGCCCTGCGGTCACCCCGAGCTTCTCGTCCAGCTCCGGACGGCGGCCCCGAAGGGACAGGGGCTCGCGTGCAGCTGGGTGCGCCCAGCAGCCGTGGCCACCGGCCTCTGCCCCCATCGAACATCCCAGCATTCCGGTCACCAGGAAGCTCGTTAGCGGACAGGCAGGTCCTCCCCGTCTCCTGGAGCCTGATCACTGCCTTCTGTGCGCTCTGTCCTGGTTACAGAGGGAGGCGGACAGCCCGACAGCCGGGGGCACCGACACGTCCTCGTCGTCCCCGTCGTCCAGAGAGAAGAGCAGAGACGTGAGCAACAGCGAAGAGAACGCTCTTCTGAATTGACGACTCGAGGCGCCTGGTGAGTCAGAGTCTGAGACCCGGCGGCACTGCCCCCTGTGTGGGGGAGGGACAGAGGGTGGCGCAGAGAATCTGGGAGGCTGGTGGGCTTTTATTTTTATTTAAAAAAATTTTTAACATTTATTCACTTTTGAGGAGAGAGAGAGAGACATAGAACAAGTGGGGGAGGGGCAGAGAGAGAGGGAAACAGTAACGTGAAGCAGCTCTAGGCTCCGAGCTGTCAGCACAGAGCCCGACGCGGAGCTCGAACCCACGAACCTCGAGATTGTGACCTGAGCCGGAGTCGGACGCTTAACCTACTGAGCCCCCCAGGTGCCCCAAGACTGACGGTTTCTTAAAGACTGTTTTAAATGTTTATTTTGAGAGTGAGAGCACACGCAGGTGGGGGAGGGGCAGAGAGAGGGCGACAGGGAGTCCCAAGCAGGCTCCACGCTGTCAGCACACAGCCAGATGCAGGGCTTGAACTCACGAACCGTGAGATCCTGACCTGAGCCAAAATCAGGAGTTGGACGCTCAACCGACTGAGCCCCCCAGACACCCCGAAAGACAGATGGTTTTCAGCAGCATGAGACTTTCATTCCTCGCACATAATGTTTAGAATGAGGCTCTGGAAGCAGGAGGTCACGCCGGGGTTGATGGCAAAAATCAGTCATTAGCAGATGTGCCACTTAGAAGGAAAAGCACATTTAAAAAAATTTTTAAATATTTATTTTTGAGAGAGAGAGTACAAGCAGGGGAGGGGGATAGAGAGAGGGAGACACCGAATCCAAAGCAGCTCCAGGCTCCGAGCGGTCAGCACAGAGCCTGATGCGGGACTCGAACTCAGGAACCTTGAGATCTTGACCTGAGCCCAAGTGGGATGCCTAACCAACTGAGCCGCCTGCGCCCCAGGAAGAGCACATTTTTAAAAGGCTTCTGAAAATAAAGTGTTTCCTTATATGGCCGTGAGCACCTTCCCGTGCGCCTCACCCGCGCTGTCCGTTTAGTCGGGGGCAAAGGTATCCCAAGCTGATGTGGCCTCCGCGTGGTGAAGTCACGGCACATGCACGTCTCAGGGGCCACCAGAGTCTCAGCTCAACGCCCCCCGGGCGCAGGGGGTGGAGCCCCGGGTCTTGTTCTGTGCAGGAAGTGACACGCTCGGCGTCCTGGCCACCGAGCGCAGCTCAGGTGCCAGCTGCGTGGCGCACACGAGCGTCTCGGCCTCTCGGAGCCTCGGAGCCCGAATCCCCGCCCTGGAGACCACACTGCCGTCACCGGTCCGTCGGACGTGCTCAGGGAACGTTGGCTTTGCGTGGTTCCATCACATCCTAGTTTTTAATGGTTCAGAAGGATCAAAACGGTTTTATTTGACCTAAATGTGTGCAGCCACGTGTCCGGCTCTTACACGTCCTCCGCGCGCCCTCCTATGACATCGTTGCTGGGGCTTGGACATTTTCAACCAGGCGTCTTTTTCCTCTTCCGAGCAGACGAGCCTGAAGAAGGCGGGCCGCTGCGGGCTGTGCTCCTGGACCGGTGGCTGTCCATGCTGGGAGAAAAGTCCCTTCCGGAGAAGTCCACCCCGAGCGCCGGACTCCACGAGACCACGTTTTCTAAGAACTGTTTTGTTCACCGATCCAAAAAAGAGAAAAAAGAAAAAGAAAATGGAATTCATGATGCTGTACAGAATTTTTATTTTTAAACGGTCTTTTAAATAATATATTCTTATACGGAAACGGGTACTGTACTTCTTCCTAGTGCTGTGTATCCCAGGGCTGCTCGGGGGGTCCCCAGAGCCCCAGTGCTCTCGCGGGGAGACGGGACTGTGCTCTTCTCGCAGACCTGTCTGCGCGGCGTGAGGCGACGCTGCCTCCCCTGTAAGCTCAGAATTAAACGCCAGGCGGTGCCCGGTGCACAAGGATGTATGTGTGTCCCGTTTGTGAGCAGCGAGGGGACACTGGTGGCCGTGTGGGGGGAGGGGTGGGGCCGGAGGCAGTGCGGTCACATGTGGGGGTGAACACGCCCCCGGGCGGGGCCGTTTATGGGGAGGTGGGAACATCCACCTCAGTCAGCAGACTGCACACAGCAAGTCTTCGGGGAGGACAGCTGTCCTCTCTTCCCGCCTTTGTCTGAGGGACCAGCGTCAGGGACAATGTGGGGACCCTGTGCCCGTTAAGGGAGACCCGACCCTGGCTGGTGGGTGGTCAACTCGCCCTCGGCCCTGCTGCACATGTCTACACCCCGATGCTCCCCAGGGCCTCCGACCCCTTCTCTGCACCCGCTTGGGACAGAAGAGGCCCCTCTCGGAAGAACTGGCCTGCAAGGCCGACCACTTAACCAGAGCTCTGTGGACATTTCTTCGGCTGCTGAGGAGGCCCTGGGAGCACTCACTCCCAGGGGATTCCAGAATACTGCTCTCCACCACTGAATAGTTCATCTCTGAGCTGTGACAGTTTCTGTCACTTCTGAAATCTGGTTCCGTAAGAACGGGCTTCAGGTTCTGTATCTCTTCGCAGTTTTGTTTTTCATTTTTTTTCCTGTTTTTTATTTATTTTTTAGAGACAGAGAGAGACAGCACAAGCAGGGGAGGGTCAGAGAGAGAGGGAGACACAGAATCTGAAGCAGGCTCCAGGCTCTGAGGTGTCAGCACAGAGCCCGACGTAGGGCTTGAACCCACAAACCGTGAGATCATGACCTGAGCCGAAGTCGGATGCTTAACCGACTGAGCCACCCAGGCACCCCTTGTTTTTCATTTTAATCCTGCTATAGGCCGGGGGGTACACGCCACACAGGGCCAGCAGGTGTCCCCGATCCCCATGAACTCAGCCTGCGTGCACCCTGCACCCCCAGCGAGCCAGCCTCCTGCTCAGTACCCTCTGCCCCCCAGCCAGCCTCCTGCCCAGGACCCTCCACCTGTATCCACCATGAGGCAGCCTCCTGCCCAGTATCCTCCACCCATCCCACACTCCCCCCGCCCCCACCAGTGTGCCTACTGCCCAGTACCCTCCACCCGCCCCTCCTGCCATCCAGCCTCCTGCCCAGGACCCTCCACTTGCTCCCCCAGCAAAGGTCCGACGCCGTGCCAGAGGCCCCTGCAGCCAGGTCAGGTGGAGGGCTTATGAACTCGGGATGTGTGGTGAGGGCCGCCAGGTGGACGAGCGAGCAGGGGGCAAGGCGGGGCGCAGGCGGCAGGCCTGGGGTGTGGCTGTGCAGATGGGCCACACGGGGAGGCAGGAGGCTGTGAGGCAGATCCCCGTGCCATCCAGGATGGGCGGGAGGTGGGGTCCGAGGGGCCGTGCGGGGCTAGGTCCTGCTGGCCCTGGCGGGACTTGTGAGAACAAGGGGGGATGTCCGCCTG
>NC_043704.1:4871624-4886785 GCF_006229205.1 Suricata suricatta
AGTGAGCGTGTATTTGCGGTCGCTGACCGAAAGAACCGTAAGAGGAAACCACCATCCGGCTAAATGGGTGGGCGTACGCTCGGGCCGGGGGCGTGCGCCGGTGGCTCACCTGGCCCGCTCCCAGCTGGGAGAGGGGGCTGAGAAGCTGGGAAGGCGGTGCGCTCGTGCCTGGCACTGGCCCCAGGCCTGGAGGAGCATGTGCGCCCTCTTACAGGAGAAAGGGGCAGGTGTGCGGTAGAGCGACCGGGCAGCGAGCCAGGCCACGGGACCCTCCTGCGGACTCCGGCGATCACTCGTGGCAGCAAGAACTCCCACCTATTTTCTGCTGTTCTCCGTAAAAATTAGTTTACAGGAAACTCAAAATGCCTTGGAACTTGAGATGTAACGTGCCTTGGAACATAACGGAAGGAAACACGAAGCAGCCGTGGCTGCAGACCAGTCTGCGTGTTCTAGGTGCTGCCGGGGGACGCCCAGAGCCTCAGCAATGGGTGCGTGTCCCCTGGGGGCCGGTGGGCCCGAAGGAGGCAGCTGGCCACGCACACCCGGCTGCCCTGGCCACGGAAGCCCCGTTAGCTCCACGGGCCAAGGCTGCATGCTGGCTTGATCCCTGCAGCTCGCGGACCACACTTCACTGGGGCCACACGGAAATGTCCCTGCTGTTTAGACGGGGCCCCGCTCCCAGGCGCAGGCCCATCTGTGCTGATCGGAAGCCCCTCTCCTGTCGCCCTGGCAAAGCTGCCCCGCCCCCCTGGGCGTCTCCAGGGAGGTCCACGCAGAGGCCACCTGTTCTGTTCTGCAGAGTCTGGCTTGCACCCTTTCGGAGTTTTCTCTACTCATCAGCTGTGAGCCCCGCCCACCTTCTGCAGGAGTGCCCCGTGGAGGCTACAGCAGAGCACCACAAGCTGGTGGCTGAAACCCACAAGCAATGACTGTCCCACAGATCAGGAGGCCCAAGGTGTGGGCGGGGCCACACTCGACCTTTCCTCCCCTCTCCTGATTCCCGCGCAGCATTGTCATCGGCCTCCTTGGCCTGTGGCTGCGTCACCCCGATCTCTGCCTCAGTCACCACGTGGCCCTCCTCCCTGTGTGCCTGTGTCCACATGTCCTCCTGCTCTGGGGACATCAGTCACCGGATCAGGGCCCATGGACCTCAGTGTGACCTCAGCCTAACTTATTATTCTGCAGAGACCCTATTTCCAGAGAAATTCACATTCACAGGTGCAAGTGGTTATGACCATTCCTGGGGGGTGGGGGGACACAATTCAACCCCTGACGCGCTCAGTCTTCGCTTTCCCGCCCGTCCATCTCTGCCTCTCCAGTCGCTGTGCGTGCCAAGCCGTCAGCACGATGGCTCTCCGCTCTCCATCAACAGCAGGTCCTTCAGGAGCCCGTCTCACTCTCTGAGGGTCGAGGCATCCCTGCCAAGGGTGTCACTCATGTGCACGCTTGCCCTGGGCAGGGCAGCAGCTCAGCTCCTCACGGATGCCTTCGCTCGGCCTGGCGTCCTCAAACAATGCAGGATCCGAGGAAGCAGAGGGAGGTACCGTGAGGCCAGACAACGGCAGACTCAGAGCGCAGTGCAGATGCAGGAAGGGACAGCAGGGTCTCTGTGGGACCCAGGGCACCGGGTGCAGGGGGACTCAAGGGGACAGCTGACAGCACGAGTCGTTAGAGGAGAGGTTGACAGGAAGGTACAGATCCAGGAAGACAAAGTGCCCGGGCAAACTCAGACCTGCAGAGTCAACCAACTGGCGACACGTGGGAAGTGCATCTGTCCGCTCCTGCCGCTCCTGCTACGTAACAAACCGCCCTGAAACACAGGGACTCGAAACAACATCGCTGATTATTTCTCACGGCTTTGGAGGCTGCAGGACAGGATGTGAGGTCTGGCCTTGCTCAGCAGGAGCCGGTCGGTCTCAAGGGTTTGGTATCACTGGAGTTCTGTGCAGCAGGCTGACGTGGCTTGTTTTCATGGAGACAAAGTGTCCCAGTGGCAAGAGCACAAAAGCCTCTGTGCTCAGGCACACTTCACGCCGTACCACGCACATGACTGTTACGTTATGTCCCGCTGGCCACGGCGTCACTTGATGGAGCCCAGGTGTGAGGGGTGCAGGGATAGACTCCACCCCACGGCAGAGGGACAGGCGGTCTGCCGTCGAGCAGAGCAAGGAAGCCCGTGGTCCACGCCCCAGTCTCAGCCTCGTCCACCCACTCCGCTTCAGCAGTGGGAGCTCTCTGCAGACCCCGGGGTGCGGCGGCCGAAAAGCGACCTTGGCATTCTGCTGCTGGGATCCTCTAACTCCCACTGAGGAGCTCGACGTGGAGGCTCTGGAACGCTTCCTCATGGTCCTGGGCAGGCTTCCCAGACGTGCCGTGTGCTCTCCAGCCAGAGGCCCCACCAGCTCCGACCGGCGTCTGTCCGAGCATGGGAAGTCGGGGACAGCACCACCCTCACTCGCGGGGGGTTCTCCTGCCCTTGGCATTATTTTGTCCCACCAGACCCTGCGCCAACCCATCAGAGGTACCGAGTAAAACCTAAAGAATGCTTAACTATCAACCTCACCGCGAAAGCATCTGATTCAGGGATTCTAACGGCGAGTGGAAGGTTTTATTCTGAGCCCCCAAGGGCTCACGGACGGCGTCATATTTGGTCTTTCAAGGGCTGGGAGGGCGGGAACATGCAGTTTTCTGGGATGGTCAGATGAGGCTGGGGTTTCCTGGCAACTCGAGGAAGGTAGGTGGCAGTGTGTCACGCGTGGGGAAACGGCAGACACAGCAGGGCGTGCCCACGGGGGGCGGCAGGCTGCGGCCAAGGCGAACGACTGTGCGCTTCAAGGACATTTGATATTGAAAAATGTCCATTCGGTAGTGCCGGATTGGGCAAAGCGGATGCAACATGGTGTGTGCCCTCTGATCTTGACTTTGTTGAAGAAATGTGCTAACGGTTCTATCACAGGTGGTTGTTTCTGGGTGAAAAGAAAACTGATGTTTTTCCAGCTTATCTTCCTCGTCGTTTCCAAAGAAAATGTGTCACTTCTTCATCAGAAGATAGAACCGTGAGCAGCACTGTATTTGGACGGGGTAGCTCGGCCAATGGCCTGAGGTGCAGAGGCCGGGCCAGGTCGCAGCCCAGAGGTTGCAGATACTGGGGCTCAGGGCCTGGGCACAGCGCCTGGTGCCTGGTGCGAATGAAGAGGAGAGGTCTCTGCGCCTCTGATCAGGTGATAAGACTTTTCTTTATGCTTTTTGTCCCCGAAGCCCCACCCCCGAATGGTAAAGGCAGCCATACCCTGGGGTCATTCGCAGCCCAGCCAGGGGCACTCAGCCCACCCCACCCCGGGGACCCCGGGCCCTCCGAAGTCCTAATGCTCCTCACTGGGGCCTTGGACACAGGGAACAAGAAGCCAGGCATGGGGGGTGCTGGGGGGATCACTCAGTCAGTTAAGTATCTGACTCTTGATTTCGGCTCAGGTCATGATCCCGGGGTCACTCAGCTCTGCGCTGACAGCACGGAGCCTGCTTCGGATTCTCTGTCTCTCTCTCTGCCCACCCCCACCCCAGCTCATTCTCTCTCTCTCAATATACATAAATAAACATTAACAAGCAGCAGCAGCAGCGAGGCACGCTGTGGCTCCCGCAGAGCAGCCCGGCCGTCCCTGGTAGGACTTCACCGAGCCCCTTGGGGAAAAGCACGCCGTGTGAGTTGATCCGAGGCGAGGGGACGCCGTCCACCGTCTCGACTAAGTGTAGACGTCACATGCATTTGTCTTCAGGAAAACAACACCCGTTCTTGTTCAGAAATGAACAGGTGTAAGGAGGGAGCGACGGGAGGGGGTCAGCACTGCTGCAGAAGGGAAAGGCGGGTCTTTCCTCCTGGTCATTCAGGGGCATTTCAGGGACAAAAGGAGACAGTTCTGTCAGCACCGGAGAAACCGAGGCAGGGACAACAGAATGGGACAGAGGCTCACTTGGGTCCACGCCACATGGGGCCTCCCGCCTCCCCTGAACGGCCTGATGCACGAGGGGCTGGTAGGGCCATGCAGCGCCCCTGGGGGAGGTGGGCAGTGCCTCAAGCCCACGATGTCCCTGCATCTTCGATGATTGGCCGTGGCGTCCTCACTGACGGAAGCCTGATCAGTGAGTCACTGTGACACTGGCTGTGCCCACAGGAGAGCAGTCCTCACTGCCAGCAGGCTTCCTGGGGAGCTGGAGAGAGGAGGTCTGGGGAGGTCTATCCCTCCGGGACCATTTATCTCCGTGACTCTGGGTGTGGCACCGTGGCCTCTAGGGGCATCTGGCACTGTGGCCTCTAGGGGCATCCGTGGCGGTAGGCCAGGCCTCCACGATCCCCACCAGTGGGACCCTCCGTGGCTCTTGTGAATTCCCCACAGGAGGATCTATGCTGACTTGGGTGCAGGGGAGCCCCCTCAGCAAGGCTGGGGGCTGACTGACCGATATGCCCATAGACTCGTCCATCACACCCGACGGCCCCCAGCTCACAGGCTGCCCCTCCTGGGACACGTCCATCCACAGCTCACAGGCCGCCCCACGGTCCCCAAATCAAAGTCAACAAGTAAACAGTTTTCTCTGTAGTAACCCTGTCGAACCCCCATTCCCATGGCAAATCTGACTCCAGCCTGAAGTGCTGAGCGCAGGACTGGACCAGGAGCCCCGAAAGGCCCAAGGGCGTCAGGAGTGGTTTGTGAGGGTTCTCCCAGCGCGGGGTGTCCGGGAAACATGCGAATCTACAAATTCACTTCTCTTCACCATGCTTCATGTCATAACCAAGAAAATGATGGTTTCTACGTGAAGCTTTTAATCTTGAGGCGACTGAAGATTGCTTTGCAGTCGCAATGATGACTGGAAAGCGACCCCACGCGCCCCACCCGGGCCCCCAGGGGGACACCTCGCGGAAGTCCAGTGCGCAGTCACGCCCAGGACGGTGCTGGCATCACGGTGCGGGGACGGGGCCCTGCACTCCCATGGGGGGCCCTGCCCCCCCCCCGCAGAGCCCCCCTTCCACCGGCCCTGGCAATCGCTCATCCCTTCTCCATCTCTGTAATTTTGTGGTTTCCTGAATCTTAGGTAAATGAGGTCACACGATGTGTGACCTTTGGGGACTTAGTTCCTCACGCAAGGTCGTTCTCTGGAGGCTCATCCAGGCTGCGGTATCAGGGAATGCACCCTTTTTCCCGCCGAGCAGTGTTCCACCGTGTGGACAGACTGGTTTGTTGAACCACTTACAGGTTGAAGGACGGGCTGTGACGACGGAGCCGCTGGACACACTCGGCAGCGGGCTCTGTGTGACTGGGACCTCCCACCTCTCTGGGGGGGGTGCCCGGGAGGTGATACCGGGTCACGGGGCAGTTGGAGGTGTCCCCTTTCAGGAAGCGGCCACGCCATTTTCCAGAAGGGCCCTCCCATGTTCCGGCCCCACCAGCAGTGCGCGAGTGGTCCGGGCCCTCCACGTTTTCGTTCGTCTACGGCGCTGTCGCTAATTCATCTCAGCCACTCCGACAGGCGCGCGCCCAAACCCAGCAGGGCTCTGATTTGGGTCCTCAATGGCGAAGAGGCTGAGCCTCCAGGAGGACGAACTCCAGGATTCTCATTGGAAGAATGTCTTCCAGGCTTTCGCCCACTTTCAAACCTGGGGGTTGTTGAAGGGGCTTTTTTTTTTTTTTTTTTTACTCTTTTTACTGTTGGCTTTTGAGAATGCTTTCTATATTCCAGACATGACTCCTCTGTCAGACGTGTGGTTTGTAAACATTTGACAGTGCAATTCTTGAACGTTCCCTCTTACCAATCTGCTTTTTGGCGTCAAGTCCAAGAACTCTCAGCCTAGTCCTGGGCCCTGAAGGTCTTCTGTGGGTTTTTTCTCTAAAAGTCTTACAGTTTTACATTTTAATCCACGATCTAACTTTTTGCATGAAGCATGCGGCTGAGGGTGAGGTCTGTGTTTTTGCCTCTGGACGTCCAGGGCTCCGGCGTCCTGGGTGGACAGGGCTGTCCCTGGTCCACTAACCTGCGTTTGCACCACTGTCCACACCAGCTGGTGTTTGTGTGGGCTTCTCTCCAGGTTCTCTGTTCTGTCCGCGGATCGCTGTGTCTGTCCCCCCGCCAACACCACGCCGTCTTAATGGCTGTAACTAAATAATAACTCAAGAGCAGAGAGACATTCCAGCCATTTTATCTTCGTGTTCAGAAATGTTCAGCTACTCCAGTTTCTTCACACCTCCACATATATGTCACAATAATTTTATCTGTTCCCGTAAAATACTGCAGGGATTCTGAGATGCACAGCATGAAACAGGTTACTTCATTTTGGAAAGAACTAACACCCTTACTATGTGGAATCTCTCCATCCATGAACATGGCTTGTCCTTCCTTTTTTTTAGATCTTGCGTCCTCCCTTCAGCGGTGCTTTGTGATTTTGAGGATGTAAGTTTTGCTTGGTGAGATCACATCTGAGTATTGCTTTTTTGTTTTGAGTGATGATGAATGTTATTGTATTTTTAAATTCAGTGTCCATCTGCATTAATCTACAAAAATACAATTGCTTTTTTAAAAAAATATAATTTACTGTCAAATTGGCAGTGTGTACGGTGCACTCTTGGTTTTGGGGGTAGATTCCCAGGGTTCGTGGTGTCCATACAACACCCAGTGCTCATCCCCACAAGCGCCCTCCTCCGTGCCCATCACCCATTTCCCTCTCCCCTCCCCCATTGATCCTCAGTTTGTTCTCTGTATTTAAGAGTCTCCTATGGTTTGCCTCCCTCCCTCTGTTTGTAACTATTTTCCCCCTTCCCCTCCCTCATGGACTTCTGTTAGGTTTCTCAAGTTCCACACAGGAGTGCAAACATGGTATCTGTCTCTCTCTGACTGCCTTATTTCACTCAGCATGACACCCTCCAGTTCCATCCACGTTGCTACAAACAGCAGGATTTCATTCTTTCTCATGGCCAACAGGCACATGAAAAGATGCTCAACATCACTCATCATCAGGAAAATACAAATCAAAATCACAGTGAGATACCACCTCACACACCAGTCAGAGTGGCTAAAAATACAATTGCTTTTTAGGGGCACCTGGGTGGCTCAGTCGGCTGAACGTCCGACCCTTGATTTTGGCTCAGGTCATGATCTCTTGGTTCATGGGTCTGAATCCCGAGTCAAGCTCCGTGCTGACAGTGCAGAGCCTACTTGAGATTCTCCCCGCCCCACCCTTCCCCACCACTCACTCTCTCTCACCCTCCCTCTCGGAAAAGAAATAAACTTAAAAAAACACAATTGCTTTTTATGTATTCATCTTGTATCCGTGACCTTGATTCACTTACGCACTAGTTCTAGGACGTTTTCATGGATTTCTTAGGACTTTCCACATAGACAATCAAGTGAGTCATCAGCAAACAGGAACTCTTGAGCAGTTTTTGCTTCCTTTCTGAACTATATGCCTTTTATTCGCTTTCTATTTTTAGAAACACAGCCTTTAGGGAACACCGCACTGGGTCTTTTTCCACAGAAGGTATTAACACAGAAGTGGGTTGAAGCGATCCTGGTTTGCCAGGACTGGTGACATGAGGCAGGGACCCGGGCTGGGATTCTTCTGGTCGTCATCCGAAGGCCCTATGGGAGGCCAGGGAGGAGGGGGGACTGCGGAGCGTCCGTGCTTGCCTCAAGGTGTGGGCGCGTGTCCCTGCAGCTCGTGGCCGTGCTTCGTGGGGTGGGGGGTGTGACTTGTGCTGCTGAGTTCCTTGGGTCCTGGCTTCATGCAGAAGAAAAAAATAGTTTCGTGTGTACAAACATGGTCTGTGTACAAGTATTCGTGACCTGAGGGCCTTTCAGTGTTAGCTGACTTTTGTCTGTCAGTTTTACATCATTAATGCAGAGAAACAGCTCATTTGGGCGGCGGCGGGGGAGGGGTGCAGATGCGTGAGGATCCAAGAGCAGACTCCCTTCCCTCACCTAGTGTGCTCGTCTGGGGACATGAGTCCCTGGAGCTCCCCAGTGTGGAAGCGTGGTGCTGGGGCAGAGGGGTGGCACTGTGCGTGGCAGGGAGTTCATCAGGGGTGGGGCCAGGGACTGGGGGGCCCGCATGTCCAGAGTCCTCTGAGGCAAGGCAGCTAATGGGGGACCTGGGTGCAGGAGGCCCAAGGGCAGCCTGGCAGGGTTGGGATCTGGAGGGAGGCCTTTCCAGGGGAGATCACAGGACAGGGCTCGTGCCCACCTGCCTCTCTGACTTGGCCCGGAAGGGATGGGTGCACCCCCACCTCTGCCCCAGTTGGCATCCTGGGGCTGGAGCGGGAGGAGGGGAGGCGACAGATGCCGAGCTCTGAGCGTGCGCTCATATGCATCCCACTGTCAGCGCTCCCGCTGCTGGCCGTGGCGGTCTGGCCAGAGGACGTCCCCGGTGAAGCACTCGCTGACCAGGTCAGCCCTGCAGGAGGCACCCAGGGGACGCCACGCTGTTCCGTCCTGTGTCCCAGGAGAGCTGGCTCTGTGGCTGCCACAGGGGCCCACAGTGTGCCACTTGGAAGCGAGCCTCTCTTTCCTTTTCCTGCCGTATTGCATTGTCAGAAGGCCCAAACCTATGTGGAGTGACAGCGGCGGGAAGAGGCCTCGGTGCCTTGTTCCCGATCTCAGGGGAGAAGCACGCAGTGTGACGTCTGAGACACTCTTGATCAGCTTCAGGGAGCTGTCCTCCATTCCTGTTTCTCTGAGAGCTTCTATCAAGAACGGCTGTTCTATTTTGCCAAACGTTTCTTGTACATCAATTCACATGACCTCATGGGGTTTTTCTTCTTCAGTCTGTTAACGAGGTTGAACGGAGTTTGAATATTAAGCCAGCCTCGCATCCCTGGAACAAACCGCACTGGGCCACAGCGGTTCGTTTACAAACTGCGGAATGACGTTTGCTGATGCTTTCCGAACTTTTGTAATAGCCTAAGGGATGCTGGTCTGTAGTTTTCCGTTTTTGTACTTACTGTCTGGCTTTATCATAAAGGTGATGCTAACTTCATAAAATGAATTGGAAAGAGCTTCCTCCTATTTTCTGCTGGTGATTATGCAAAATTGGTGTTAATTCTCCTATAAAAGCCTAGAAGAATTCTTCATCAAAAACATCTGGGTCTGGGAATTTCTTTGGGGGGGAAATATTTTAATTACTGATTCAACTTCCTTACTGGTTACGGAGCTATGCAAAGTATAGATTTCATCATGGGTGAGTCTGCTGGCTTGTGCTTTTCAAACAACTGATCCATTTCAAAGAAGTTATAAAATGTGCATGTGTAGAGTTGTTTGAAGTGTCCCCTTATGAGCCTTTTGCTGGGTGCAGGGTCTCTGGTGGTACCCCCCCTCCCCCGCCTGTTCCTGATTGTGGGAATCTGCGTCTCCTCGCTGTGTGTCTGTCCATCTTGCTAGAGGTTTAATGATCTCTTTGAAGAACGAGCTTTGTTTCACTGACCTTCTCTGTTGTCTATGTTTTCAATGTCACTGATGCCATCTATTGTCTCCTTCCTTCTGCTTGTTTTGGGTTTATGTTGCCCTTTTTTTTGAGGGTGGAGCCCAGACTATTGATTTGGGATTCCCCCCTCTTCTGTTGGAAGCATTTGATTTCTCTCTTGACCTTGCTTTGATGAGTTATATTTTCATCACCATTCAATCCGATGTATCTTTTATTTCCCTTGAGAACTTCCTCTTGGATTCATGGATTATTTGTGCTGATTCCAATTGTTTGGAGATTTTCCTGTTGGCTTTTTATTACTTATGTCTAATTCAATTGTTCCGTGGTCAAAAAACAGACTCTGTTTGATTTTATCTCTAATTTGTGGAGGTGTGTTTGTGGCTCGTGATGCCACCTATCGTGGGATACATTCCAGGAACATGTGCGAAGCCTGTGTTCTGTGCTGCTGTGGGGGAAGTGATCTATGAACGCTAAGTAGGCCCTCTTAGTTGGTGATAGCATTGAGTTCTTCTTGTGGTTTTTGTTCTTGGTGGTGGTGGTTTTTTTTTTAGAGAGAGAGCATGTATGTGAGTTGGGGAGGAGAGAGGCAGAGGTAGAGAGAAAAAGAATTCCAAGCAAACTCCAAACGTGGGGCTCAATCCCACCACCACAGGATCACAACCTGAGTGAAGCCAGGAGTTGGATGCCCAACCATTGGGCCACCCGGTCCTGCCATCCCTGGTCTTCTGTCTCGCTGCGAACTGGCTGAGCTCTCTCACCGAGGGCCACAGCTGCTGCCAGTCCTCCGCATGTGGCCGCCCTCTCTGGACCCTACAAACAGCTTCCTCTCTCACCCTTGCAGACCACATCCTTCCAAGATGCCAAGCACCATTCTTGTGAGCCCTAGATACCGGGGTCTCTAGCCCTGCCCTCCCCTCATTGTCACTTTTCTCAGTGACCTAGTTTTCTGTGCCATCTGCTTCCTGCTGTGGCCTCATCATAGGAGACATATTTCAGACTGCTACCCCTATTACCCTGGACTCCTATGGTGGAAATTCCCACCAAAAATGAGCTCACGGAGCGAAAGTTAGGTTTGAGCTGCAATAAGGTGCGTAACAGAGGCTTGCATCCCCACTCAGAACACCAAAAGCTGCAAAGAGCATCCCTCCCCTGCCAGCAACGGTCACAGTCAGATGATGAGTCACAAAGGAACAAAGTAAACTGAATTCTAAAGAGGGATGAGTCCCTCAAGGAGAGAGAAAGGGCACCAACTATTTCATCCTTGATGGGACACAGAGGACGTGCCCACCACATGAGATGGACAAGAAAGATTCAGTTAAAGTTTAAGAAGTTCTTAAAGGCTAGTTGGTAAGAGTTGGGGTCCTGTCCAGGGAGCACTCTGGGTGACGCGTGCATGGAGTGCCCAGCAGCTCTCCAGCCCCTCACACTTCTCAGACTCATACCAGTAAAGCCTCCAGCTGAGGGAAAGGCATCAGTCACACTCTGGGCCAGGGGCAGACACCCAGTGGTCTCGGGGAGCTCCATGGGGCCGGCCTGCAGGGATAGCTGAAAGCTGAGGGGGCCCAGGAACCCAGAGAAGGACCCTCCCCTCCAGCACCGCAGCCCACTGTGACTGCAAGGCCACCACAACCCACAGCCTGAGGGCTTTGAAGTCTTTGAAGCCAGCCCCCGGTAACCATGGCAACAACAAACTGCCGGGCTCCTGACCAGATGAAGGCCTGCAGGAGACCATGGGCTGCTCTCCGGGCCTGGGGACTCACGGCCACTTAGTCTAGCGATTACTGATGGTGGGTTTGTTCACTTCAAGACTCAGTCCTTGCAGGATTGTCTTCAAGGATCTTGAAGCTCTGATGTCAGGACACACACATTTGGGACTCTGATGCCTTCTGATGGCTTGACCCCTTCACCTCTACCCCCGGCAACAGCCAGGTCATGATTTCACGGTTCTGGAGCTCAAGCCCTGCGTCAGGCTCTCTGCTGTCAGCGCAGAGTCCATGTTGGAGTCACTGTCCCCACTCTCTGCCTCTGCTCCTCACCTTCTTGCTCTGTCTCTCTTAAAAATAAATATTTTAAAATGTTTTCTTAAAAAAGAAAAAGTGGCACCTGGGTGGCTCAGTCGGTTGAGCGTCTGACTTTGGCTCAGGTCATGCTCTCACGGTTCCTTAGTGCGAGCCCTGCGTCAGGCCTGCGGCTGCCCATGCAGAGCCTGCTTCAGGCCCTGTGCCCCGCTCTCTCCTGCCCCTCCCCGACCTGCACTCTCTCAAAAATAAGTGCTAAAAATTTAATTTTAAATGTTGTATTTATTTAAATTTAAATTATTTAATTATTTTTATACTTACATATATTAATAAGTTGTTTAAATAAATTAAATTTACTTAATTAAAAACTTCTCAATTAAAGCAATTCAATTTTAAAAATTAAAAACAGGAAGGGCAGAGCATGCCTCCCAGGGCAGTCCCTGTCCAGGACACGCGGAATGAGGACCCAGCCAGATACGTCTGCTTACACTTCTCCAGCCCTCCCTGCCGTCAGAGGGGCCGGGAGACGGGATTTGTTTTCCGGGCGCAGCGATGTCCCCACCAAAGAGACCTTCTGTAAAAGGCAAAAGGGAGACTGGACGCTGGCCAGGAGGCCAGCAAGCTCTTTCTCAGACTGAAAAATTCTTCGGGTGGAAAAAGGGGAGGAATAAACCCCATAAGAACAGTCTTGAATCTACTCTTCAATATGAAATAGGTGTGACAATTATTCTAATAAAGAACTAGCTGATTTGAAGTCTTTGTAGTCGAGATTACATGCATAAAATGGGCTCCCCAGCACCTCCCAACCCCCCTCCATGTTTCTGCGTCTCCAGGGCGCTGAGGCAGAGACAAGAGAGAGCAGTCTGAATGAACTGATATGAACACAAATCGACAACTGCTCAGCCACAGTGAATTAGTTCAAAGAAACAATAATTCATGGAGCTGGTCACTTGGCAAATTGGCTCTTCAGAGAACTGGCATTTAGTGGCCACCCACGCGCAAGAGTGATTCAGGCAGAAGCCCGCCTGGTGCAGGGTGGGGTGGCCATTAAGGACTCCTAGGAGGTTCTTGTGGGTCTGGTAGCTTCTCCCCCAAACTCAAGGGAGCTCCCAAGAGCTGAAGCACTGTCCCCACAATGGAACAGACGCCCTTGGAAGTGTCCAGGTTATAAGAAATGAAACCGAAGCGGAAAGACTGAGTTCCGGAGAGACCATGTTCTGAAGAAAGCCACGGAAATAGGTCCTTTGCACATAGGAGACAACATGGTTTCAGGACAGGCTGCCTTGGCAGCTGGGCCACAGCGGGAGTCTCGCTGGAGAGATGTGCAGGTGGCAGGAAGTGGCACACACGGGCTCCCCAGCAGCTCTCCAGAGCTTTCCATCAACACAGCCAAAGTTCTCAGGGACTGAGAGCGACCGTGGTGTGCATTTCCTTCCCAACAAAGGGTGCATGCGTGCGCGCACAGGCACAGGTGCACACACACGCACACAGGCACAGGCGCACATGCATGTGCACACACGCACACAGGCACAGTTGCATGCATGCGCACACTGTCACAACACACTCCTTTCCTGCCGGGGACTCTCCACCTCCTCTGACGCCAGCACCGGCTGAGAAGGCGCCTCTACTCTGCGCTGTCCGCAGCCGGGCAGCTCGCTCACCGCACACGAAGTGCCATCCCCGCCGAAGAGCACACGAGGATCTGCCTGCCACCAAGCCTCCCCACAGCAAACTTGTTCTCAATTCCTCCATCAGAAACCCATTTAAGGGGGCGCCTGGGGGGCTCAGTCGGTTGAGCATCCGACTTCGGCTCAGGTCATGATCTCACGGTTTGTGAGTCCGAGCTCCGCATTAAGCTCTGTGCTGACAGCTCAGAGCCTGGAGCTGCTTCAGATTCTGTCTCTCTTTCTCTCTCTGCACCTCCCCTATTCACACTCTGTCTCTGTCTCTCAAGAATAAATAAATGTAAAAAAAATTTTTTTTAAACGTATTTAAGGAAGTGTCCGTTACTAAAGGTAACAGGCGAGGAAGGATACTTCAGTGGTGACTTCCAATCCAGAGAAAAAAACGAAAGCACCTCGAATCCCTCCCAGGAGATGGAAACTGAAAGCCCCAGGGGAGGAGGCGGGGAGCGTTGCCTGATCCTGCTTTGATTGCACAGCTAGGAGCAGGAATAGTTAGAAGGAAGAACAGGAAACTATTCGGTTGGAAACTTTAATGGGTAAAAAGAAACGACAAGTTGATGCATCATTGGCAGTTTAATGGGAAGCAGTCCTCTGATCATGTCTGACTGTGACTGACAAGCAAAGGGCTTCTTGGGAGAGAGACCCCATCACCCCGCCGTGGGTGGGAAGGGCTGGGAAATGTGTTTCTTCACATGCCCTTGAAGTAACTCCCTTGGGAAACTGCTGGCTCCGGGTGGGAAGGGGACTGGAGGGAGGCGAGGGGGGCGCTGGGACAGGGAAGGGCTCCCAAAAGTGGCCATGGGGCAGTGATTTTCCCTGGACCACAAGGGCTCTGAGCTTTGCCTCTGAAGCCAAAGAGCCAGGGTCGAAATCCAGGGCCAATCCTTCGCTAACCTCCTGGGCCTCAATTGCCCAGCTTTAAGAGGACTAGGAATCACATCCAGCCATCATAAGGACTGAACAAGAGTTAATCACCAACAGCCAATGGTTTGATCAATCACGACCATGTAAGAACGCTTCCAGAAAATCCCGAACTGGAACTCAGAGACCTTTCAGGTGGGGGACACACCCACCTGCCGGAGGTGGCACCCCACCGCAGGAACCTGTCCACCAGAGGATGACGCACCCCAACACCGTGGGGACCCACCTGACAGAGGATGATGCACCCCAACACTGCGGGGCCCACCTGACAGAGGATGAGCACCCCAACACCGCGGGGACCCACCTGACAGAGGATGATGCACCCCAACACTGCGGGGCCCACCTGACAGAGGATGAGCACCCCAACGCCGCGGGGACCCACCTGACGGAGGATGACGTACCCCAACGCCGCGGGGACCCACCCGCTGGATGATGATGCACCCCAACACCGTGGGGACCCACCTGATGGAGGATGGCACACCCCAACGCCACGGGGACCCACCAATCACTGAGGTCACTGATACTAGTATACACTGTCTCCTTTAGACTGTCGTTCCCTGGCTGATGTATCCAAGTACTTAATACAGAGAATTGAGAAGTTTCCTTCCTTTCAACCCTGCACTATTCGATGACACCCTAGGACTGTCTGGTCTTTGAAGTCTGATAGAACTCCTGATACTGTCTGGGCCCTGGTTTTCTGGGGCACTTCCTCAATCACTGTGCGGGGACGTATGCTTACTGTTAGCACTCACACTAACAGTGGGCATGACCCGCTTTCCAACAGGCACCTACTTCCATCTGTGGCGCTGGCCCTACAGACCTCCGTACGCTTCGCTCAGTTACGTTCAGGAAGCTCCACACCAGCAATCAGCTGCTAAAATATAGGAACCCGGAGCACGCAGCACCGCGAGGACCGTCAGCTCACTGTGCCACGGGGACAGGGAGACATGCTGCACCACGGGGACGGGGACACACTGCACCACAGGGACGGGGGACACGATGCACCACGGGGACGGGGGACATGCTGCACCACGGGGACGGGGACACACTGCACCACAGGGACGGGGGACACGATGC
>NC_043704.1:4886885-4888358 GCF_006229205.1 Suricata suricatta
GCACTGAGTGCATAGTTCTCAGCGAGCATAGAGGCCAGGGCCTGGGTGTTTGCCCGGTGATTGACAGCGGCATCACTGAGTGAAGGTGAAAGGGGCCCCCACTGTGTATTACGTCCCTTCTGCAGTGACAAATACGCACATATTACCTCAGGGATAGTTCTACAGTAACCCTGTCAAGGAAATTCTAATTAATTTGGGAGTCATGTTTTTATTTCTTGTTAATTTTTTTAAGTTTATTTACTTTTGAGAGAGAGAGATAGTGAGAACGAGAGAGAGCAGGGGAGGGGCAGACAGAGAGAGGGAAAGAGAAAGAATCCCAAGCAGGCTCTGGCACTGTCACCGCAGAGCCCGACACAGTGGATTGAATTCACGATCCCTGAGACGGTGACCTGAGCCGAAATCCGAAGCTTAACTGACTGAACCCCCCAGGCGCCCCGGAATCGGGTGCAGCAAAGCACGGACTCAAAAACAAATCCAGCCGCAAAGTCTTTCACATTTTATGCTACGCATCAATGACAAAGCCGCTATTATTGGAATACAGCCAGCACTAACATTACTTGTTATATTTTGTCCTTTTCCTTGGGATTCAGAAGGCAGTCCGGTCTGGAAGGGCCTCGAACTCGCTGGGTCCACAAGACAGGAAGGGAAATTCCTTTCCCTAGATCCTGTGACCCAATCGCTTCCAGGTTTCCAACCCTCCATACACGCAAGGTGCATAGAAAGCAAGGTGGCTGTTATTAAAAATTTTTTTAAATTTTTATTTATTATTGAGACAGAGATAAACAGCGCATGAGTGGGAGAGGGGCAGAGAGAGAGGAAGACACAGACTGTGAAGCAGGCTCCAGGCTCTGAGCTAGCTGTCAGCTCAGAGCCCGACGCAGGGCTTGAACCCACAAACCCGTGAGATCATGACCTAAACTGAAGTAGGACCCTTAACTGACTGCGCCAGCAAGGCGCCCAGGAAGGTAGCTTTTGACCCGCAAAGACCCCAACCTCTGAAGCCTTTTCTTAAGCAGAATAGAAAGTAGTTACCCAGATGTGAGGCCCAGCTGCCAGGCAAACGGGGCATCCCTATTAAGAGAGGGAACGAGGGGAACCCTGAAGCAGTCCCCGATTAGCTCCCAGGAAGGGCCAGGGGGCCCAGAGGCCTCTCTGGGAGGTGGCACGAGGTTAGAGGGCAGAGGAGGGGAGAAGGGAAGGGGCAGGAAAGGAGAAAGCACCTTCTGCGCATGCCCAGGACTTCCGCCGACGTGGGGGCGGGCCGAGCACCTCCGGTCGCGGCGCCTTGCGTGACGTCATTGTACGGCGCCGGCAGGAAGTGGCTCCAGGGGGCGCGTACACGGCGAGTTCGGCGGCGCTAGAGCTGTGCGGGCAGACGCTGGTGGTGCGGGGCGGCAGCCGCTTCCTGGCCGTCTCCACCGCGAGCAGGTGAGGGGCTGGGCCTGGGCCGGGGAGCCCGGACTGCGGGCGCGC
>NC_043704.1:4888458-4890413 GCF_006229205.1 Suricata suricatta
GGTCCCCTTCCTGCGGGGCTCTCCCTCCACACACCCCCTCGCATTAGTTCACGTTCTCTCTCTCCTGGGTCCCAGGAGGGGGGTAGTAAGAGGTTGCCTTTCTGGAAACGCCCTGAATCCCCCTGCCTGGTGGGATTCCAGGTTAAAGCCCCCCCCAATCCGAGAGGGTCAGGCCAGTGTTTCCTTGGCTTTCTGCCCACCCTCACGTAGGATTTGGGTCCCTTCTGTGGGATCTGTTCCCCCTTTTGGACATTTTGGGGGCCTTCTTGTCCCGTGCTCTGGAAACTCGCTGCATGAATCGCTTCTCGGCCTTTTGGGTAAGATCAAGTGTGGAAACTCGCTGCGTGGTTAGGCTGCCCCCTCCTGCCCACTCTGTTCAGGACCCTCCATCCTGGATGTGTCCTCACTGTTGAGCGCTACTCGAATCCCTGTCCATGCAACTTGGGCTAAGCGGCCTGTCTTTGTCTTTCCCCTGACCTTTCCCTCGTGTCCCTGCGTCTGCTGTGGGGACAGCTCCTCAACGTACTGTCCCAGCGCCCCCCAGGAAGGGACGTTCTGCTCTGACCAGGGGTCCCCAGCAGCCTCTTCTGGTGCTCACCATCCTTGCCTCGTGGTAGAACACATGCCTGCGCTGAGCACAGGGTCTTTGACACCCGAGGTCACACGTCTGCGTTTCCTTCGCCCTGGGTGGTGTCTGCCTTTTACAGGGGGGTGTCCTGCGGATATCTGGTGGACTTATCTGTCCATGTATGGTGGGGACAGGGCAGTGGCTGGCATCCCTGAGTCCAGGGTGTTGGAGTCGGGCGGGCACTCCCAGCCATTGGTCCCCTCTCTCCTTCTGGTGGTCACTTTGCCCAGACCTGTCCACCTGGCCTAGGAGGCGATTGGGGAGGGTGTGGTCCCTCACTCTGGCTCCGGATGGGGCCCCGCGACTCTGCGGGCAGCAGGCTGGGGAGTCTGGTGGTTGCGATGCTGGGCCCATCCTGGTGCGTCTGTCCAGCTGCCTACAGCCCGTCCCTCCCTCCACCTGCTCCCGGGCGACCTCTCGTGACCATTGTCTTCGTCCTCAGGGGTTCACGCTTCTGAAACCTTCCCTTCTGGTCCCTGGGGAGGGATGTAGGGGTGGACGTGTGTGTGCATGGTGGGCGTGCCCTCTTGCCCAGCACCCACACACCCCTGCTCTTAACACATTTGTCCATTACTTCTGGTCTTAACAAACTCCCATGTGTGTGCATGCGTGAGTGTGTGCGTGTGCCTGTCTGTCAGCGTGGGTGTGTGTGCCTGTGCGCGCAGGCTCCTGGCTCTCGCACGGCAGCCATGATCTGTGACGTCTGTACGTGTCTTGTGTCCTTCGCCGGTGTTGCCGTGTGGAGCCCTTGGGTGGGCCGTGTGTTTTCCTAGCGGTGCATGTGCCCGCAAGCAGACAGCCTTGGGCTGGCTGTCGCTGAGGCGATGCTGCACCCCCTGGGGAGTACCCGGGGCCCCGAGTGCACTCTGACCTGTCCTTGCTGTGTGACGTGCAGGACCGGACGCTGAGGCTCTGGGAGCACCGAAGTGGCCGGGAGTTGCACTGCTGTCACCTGGCCAGCCTGCAGGAACCGGCAGAGCCCTGGGCTGACAAGGTACGAGCGGCTTCCGGCTCGGGCTTCCTGGAGCCTGCGGGGCTCCTCTCCGCTCCCGGGACCCTGCAAGGTGAGACTGCGTCTGCGTTGGAAACAGTCCTTCGCCATCCACGCAGATGCGTCCCAGCTTCGGAGAACTCGAGGTCTCCTTGAGGGTGCTTGGTCGTGTCTGTAGGAAGAACGTACATTTCAGTTTATTCGCATTCAGCATCCACGTTACAGAAAGGCCTCCCCCAGTCCTGCTCAGAAGTGGGAAGGACAGGGTGGTCGAGCAGAGAGCTTTCTTCCGCTCCCTCCCCGTGTCTTGGATCAACCTCCCGACCACCCTGTACC
>NC_043704.1:4890513-4893326 GCF_006229205.1 Suricata suricatta
GGTTCAGTCTCCGTCGACACTGGCAGTGACCTACAGTCTGGTGGAGGCGCGCTCGTGGTGGTTCGTGGGCTCCGGGCCCCAGGGCTGTCGTGCATCCTGCTTTCCTTGGGGCTGGAAGGGTCGATCGGGGCTGTTGGCACAGAGCCTGATGTGGGGCTCGAGCCCACAAACCGTGAGATCACGCCCTGACCTGAAGTCGATGCCTAAGCGACAGTCTCCCAGGCACCCCCATTATCTCTTCATTCTTAGTGCTTTCTTGCTCTGTCTGCGTTTCGATTTGAGTCCGGCTGGAAGGTGACCTTTGCATCTGGCACAGGATCGTGGATGGTTCTCGGTCATTGGCGGTAGTGCGCCTGCACGTGAAAATCCCCCGGCGCGTCCGCTTGGTTGGGAGCTTTTGAGCAGTGTGCAGACCGGCTGCCGGGAGCGCTGTGGTCCTTGCCTTTGGGAGCGTGCACGCACTCTGTCAGGTGTGCCTGGTTCCGCTCCGCGGTGCCGCTGGCCTGGCGCGCCTCCTCGTGCCTTCCGCGGGTCTGGTTCTCGTGTCTCAGGCTGTCCACGTGGACCCCCGGTCGTGAGCCTCTGCTCCCCCGCTGGGCCGGGTCCTGTCTGTGCCGCATCTCGGGTGCGTTCTGTTTCTACTCCTGACATCTTCCTCTGTCATCTCAGCTGCAGTTTTTTTTCTTTTTAACATTTAGTTATTTTGAGAGAGAGAGAGAGAGAGAGAGAGAGAGAGAGAGAGAGAGCGAGCGCACGAGAGAGAGAGCGAGCGAGCGCACGAGAGAGAGAGAGCGCGCGTGAGCAGGGGAAGGGCAGAGAGAGAGTCCCAATCAGGCTCTGCACCATCAGTGCAGAGTCCGACCTGGGGCTTGAACCCATGAACCAGGAGATCGTGACCTGAGCCAAAGTCAAGAGCCAGATGCTTAACTGACTGAGTCACCCAGGCGCCCCTAAAATTTCCATTTCTCTTCTAATCCTACTCGTTAAAAAAAAAATCCTTGCACCTGTTGGGCCCATTTAGAATAATTGTTTTCCTTTTGTGCTCAGGCCATCTAGTCGGTCAGCTCGGGTCTGGCTTCTGTGGACTGTTTGTCTTCTGCTTCTGGGACACGTTCTTCAGCGACCGAGACTCCTGCAGAGCGTCTGCCGCCCGGAGTGTGGCTCGTCCATGGCTGGGAGCTGTGGTCTCGTACGTTCCGCCAGAGGACAGTTCACTAGCTCTGGCAGGCCGGCCAGCTAGTCTGCACGGGCCTAGGGTGGTCCCCTGAGGCGCCATCCTCCTGGTGGCCCTGTTGGGCACCCTGCAAGCTGAGGGAAGTCCCCACGCTGGCCAGAGGGGACGTGCGTGATTCCCGGGTCTGGGGATGGTTCTTCTCCAAACTCACTCCACCTGGCCTTGAGGGCCCCCTCCTCAGTCGCTGTGGTGTAGGTCCAGCTGCTGCCTAGGTGGGGTGGGGTAGGGTCGGGCAGTTGGTACTGACTTCTGGGGACTGATGGCTTCTGGGGACCTGGTTTCCGGGTGCGGTCCTCGAGCACACGGCCTGTTTCGGGGACCGCTGACCCATGCTGTTCCAGGTGGTCAGGAAGGCAGCATATGCCGGGGTTTACCACAGTTTCGTTCTGTGTGTGCTGTGGAGGGGGCGGTGTGCACCTCTGCCCGCCGCGCCACAGCGTGTTCTGGGCGGGAGGGGGCACTGGGCGACCGAGCCTTTCCCAGGAATCACAGTCTTCCAGTTACCCTTCTTGGCGTTTTCAGTGTGGATTGCTCTTCAATACAGGTTATTTTTTTGTAGCCACATTTTCCATTGTTTGTTTATGATTACCTGGCGGGTGTTCCATGCTCTGTGCACCTGGGGAGTGGTCTGTGCAGGAAGGAGAGACGCAGGCAAGCAGCACCCCATGGCCGAGTGGCGGGAGGCTGGCGGGAGGCGCACCGAACCAAGGCTGACTTCCTTCCCGGCCCAGCCCGTTCAGTCCCCCCAGCCCCCTTCCAGCCTGGCTTTTTACTGTGAAATGGAAGCAAAGTGGCACTTTCTAGGACCCTCAGTGGGATTTGCCAGGTTTTGAAGCAGAAAATTGCAAGCCCTACATTTGGTGTTCTGCTTTGCTGGTTCCAATTTTGTGAGAAAGGAATGAAACAACTACAATAATAAAGCTATTTTCCTGACTCCTGGCTTTTGTATTTTTGTTGGCTTGCTGGGAGTGGGAAGAGGTCTGGGGGGTGGCGGGGAACTTGCGAGAGGTCCCTGTGTGTCTGGAGGGGCAGGGACTGTGCCCACATGTGCTGCCAGGTGGCTCGTGTCAGTGAGCATGAGCAGGGGCGACGGCAGCGGGGAAGACAGGCTCCTGTGAACCTGCAGTCCCATCGGCCATGCACAGTCACGTGCCCGTTGGCTCTGTGCCGACACGTGCCTGTCAGATGTGTTCGGTGACGTGTGCGGACACGTGCCCATCGGCCATGTGCAGTCTGGGGGCAGCGGCGTTGGGCCAGGACTGGGGAGCCCGCGGAACGTGTAGCCCCTGCTCCTTCAGCCTAATGCTCTCATGAGAGGAAAGGAAGTGGGATAGGACCTGTGCAAGGGGGTGCTTCCTCTTTGCAGCACAGGAGGCTTGTTTGCAAAGCAAATAGGGTGAACCCTGCCCTTGGCTGAAGTACGTTTGATTATCAGCCTCAGTTCCCCAGCTTTCTCAATCCGACCCCAAGAGCGGAAATAGCGGGAGTCCCGCATGCTGGCCCTGTGCCTACTTAGACTTGCCGGGTGGAGTCGGGCTTATGGTGCAGCGTGCCCCCCCCCCCCCCCCCCCCCCCCCCC
>NC_043704.1:4893426-4895421 GCF_006229205.1 Suricata suricatta
CTAAGACAGAACCTGGTGTTTGTAACTGGTAGAAAGCATCGAGTTTGTTCAGTGGAAACGGACACTTAACTATTATCATAGCACTTACACATCTCCTCAGAGCATATCCAGACATGCAGAGTGTTGGTTTTATTAAATGCTGAAACAAAGATACAACACACACACACACACACACACACACACACACACACACACACACACCCTCTGGGCACCCGGGCTATCGCAGAAAGGATCATGACTTGAGCCACGGCCCGAGCAGGTGGACACAGACGCCTGAGTGACCAACGGGCCCGATTTCTGTCTCACTGAACGAGGTCGCTGCAGCCAGCCAGGCGGGAGGAGTGCGTTGGGGTTTAGAGGCAGTTTGTGGATTAGCGTTCTGAAGCCCTGTAACATGATGATGAGGGCGGGGGCGCCTGGGTGGCTCAGTCAGTTGGGCATCTGACTTTGGCTCAGGTCATGATCCCATAGTTTGTGGGTTCAAGCCCCACGTCGGGCTCTGTGCTGACAGCTCAGAACCTGGGGCCTGCTTCCAATTCTGTGTCTCCCTCTGCTCCTGTAACACCCACACTCTGTCTCTCTCAAAAATAAATAAACATTAAAAAAAAAAGTGGTGAAGGTGAATGACACCAGGAAGTAATAAGGTCTCTCAGGTGCTGTGTGGGGGGCAGTCTGAATCTATAGATGGAAATGTATCAAATTGTTTCCTGATCCTTCAAACCATCATTATCATAACTGTTATGCATTTTAAAAATTAACTTAAAATATTACAAATGTAAAATTAAGGTTTGAATGTAAAATATTAAAAATTTTTTTTCATGTTTTATTAATTTTTGATACAGAGAGAAACAGAGCATGAGAGAGGGAGGGGCAGAAAGAGAAGGAGATGCAGAACTGGAAGCAGGCTCCAGGCTTTGAGCTAGAGTCAGCACAGAGCCTGACATGGGGCTCGAACCCACGAATGTGAGATCATTCCCTGAGCCGAAGTCAGATGCTTAACCAACTGAGCCACCCAGGCGCCCCTGAATGTAAAATATTTAGGGGTATCTGGGTGGCCCAGTCAGTTGAGCATACAACTTTGGCTTAAGTCATGATCTTGTGGTTCGGGAGTTCAAGCCCCACGTCGGGCTCTGTGCTGACAGCTCAGACTCTGGAGCTGCTTCTGATTCTGTCTCCCTCTCTCTCTGCCCCTCCCCTTCTCAATCTCTCTCTCTCTCTCTCTCTCTCTCTCTCAAATATAAATAAACATTAAAAATGTTTTCTGAATGTAAAATATGTAAATATTGAGAAATGTATTATCAAAAACAGTTATCAAAATGCAATGTCTTTTTGTAAAAAACAAAAGTTTTTGTCAGTTAGACAAAGTTGTGTCCTTTAGACAGGGACACGTCTTTCGAAACTCTCTTCTGTGAACTGAGGGGAATCCCACTAGAATCGGGGCTCCTCAGTGTACGTTCCCTGGATCACCGGGGATGTTGGAGGTGGAAACTCATTGCCCCCTCCCTTCCCCCCTCTCCCGCCCAATTTATTGACTCAGAAACTTGGATTGGGACCCAGGAATCTGAATTTAAATAAACTTTCCACAAGATTTTAAAACTTTTTTTAATGTATATTAATTTTTGAGAGTCAGAGAGAGACAGAGTGTGAGCAGTGGAGGAGCAGAGAGAGAGGGAGACACAGAACCCGAAATAGGCTCCAGGATCTGAGCTGTCAGCATAGAGCCCAATTTGGGGCTCGAACTCAGGAGCAGTGAGATCATGACCTGACCCCCAGCTGGTGCTTCACAGACTGAGCCCCTCAGATGCCCTCGGATGATTCTTGTGCGCATTGCAGTTTGAGATCTGGCTTCTTTCTTCCAACTCCATGTTCTTGGCTTTTGTGATTCCCGGCTCTGAAGAATTCGGTACTTTTGTCTGACACGCTGGCAAAATAACTGGCTGTTTCACTTTCAAGGTCGACAAAGTGTTCGCCTATTACAAAAGGATACCTTTGCTA
>NC_043704.1:4895521-4897542 GCF_006229205.1 Suricata suricatta
CCAGGTAGTACGTTAGAAAGACAGTTGCTAATTACGGAGTGAGCCCAAACCTAAGCAAGCATGGTGTGAGGAAGGTGACATTTATTTTCTCTTTACCATCCCAGTAAATTCATGAGGTAAGTCACCTTTTTATCCACAGGAAAACAAAACAAACTTAACTTCTTAGAGGTGACGTGACTTGCCCAAACTAGTATTTTATTTCTTGTAATCCATAAATATCTCCGAATAGCCAAATCAATCTAACCAATCTTCATAAAGAAGAATAAAGCTGAAGGCATTGTAGTTCTTGATTTCAAAGTGATATGACAAATCTATTTAAATCTAACTACAACAATACAGTGCTATATAAAGACCAACGGATCAGAACAGTGAGCCCAGAAGTAAACTGACACACATGCAGTTCACTGGGTTTTGATGGGGGTGGGGGGCAAGAATATACAACGGGGAGAGGGTAGTCTCTTCCCCAGGTGATGGAAGACTGGGGATCCACATGCAAAAGAATGCACTTATGCTACACACAAAAGATGACTGAGAATAGATTAAAGACTTGAATGTAAGACCTGAGATTGTAAAACTCCTAGAAGAAAACATAGGCATAAACCTTCATGATATTGGTCTTAGAAGTTATTTTATGGATATGAACCCCAAGGCACTGGCAACCGAAGCGAAAAGAAATAAGCTGGACTCCATCAAGTGAAAAAGCTTCTGCATAGCACTGGAGACAGCCAGCAAAGGAAAAAGCAACCTACAGAATGGGAGAAGATACATGCAAACCATATAACCGACAAGGGACTAATTTCAAAAATATACAGAGAACTAACTCCCCTTGGGGCGCCTGGGAGGCTCAGCCGGTTAAGCGTCCAACTTCGGCCCAGGTCATGATCTCACGGTTCATGGGTTCGAGCCCCGCGTCAGGCTCTGTGCTGACAGCTAGCTCAGAGCCTGGAGCTGCTTCAGATTCTGTGTCCCCGTCTCTCTCTGACCCTCCCTTGCTCATGCTGCCTCTCTCTCTCAAAAATAAATAAACATAAACATTAAAAAACACACAAATGTTTGCAAGGATGTGGGAAAATTAGAACCCTAGAGTTTCCTCAAAAATTAAAATATGGAATGACTGTACACTCCAGCAATCCTACATCTGGATACTTGTCCAAAAGAGTCTAAATCAAGATCTCAAAGAGACATTAGGCCTCCTGTGAGTGAGGCCACACGATTCACAAGGTGCGGAAGCAGCCCAGTGTCCCCAGTGGATGAATGGGTAAAGGAAGGACGCACACAGGAACAGGATTTGTCTTTTAAGTAGGAGGCCCCCTCCTGCACTGTTGGTGGCAATGTAAACTGGTGCAGCCGCTCTGGAGAACAGTGTGGAGGGTCCTCAAAAAACTATCCATAGAACTCCCCTAGGACCCAGCAATAGCACTGCTAGGGATTTACCCAAGGGATACAGAAGTGCTGATGCATAGGAGCACATATACCCCGATGTTCATAGCAGCAATGTCAACAACAGCCAAATCATGGAAAAAGCCTAAATGTCCATCACCTGATGAATGGATCAAGAAGATGTGGTATATACACAATGGAGTACTACATGGCAATGAGGAAGAATGAAATCTGGCCATTTGTAGCAACGTGGATGGAACTTGAGGGTGTCATGCTAAGCGAAATAAGTCAGGCAGAGAAAGACAGATACCTTATGTTTTCACTCATATGTGGAACAGGAGAAACTTAACAGAAGACCATGGGAAAGGGGAAGGGGGAAAATAGTCGAGGAGAGAGAAGAAGGGCAAACCATAATCTTAAATACTGAGAACAAACTGAGGGTTGATAGGGGTGGGGAGAGGGGAAAATGGGTGATGTGCGGGGAACCAGCCCACACACCAGAGTCCAAGGGTCTCTGAGTAGGGGGTTGGTGTCGGCGAAATATCTTTAAGAAAGAACACAGACAACATGAATGGTGGAAGAGACCACGCTTTACTGTGAAATTGGTGTCTTATATACCATAGGTGATTACATCTTTCTTT
>NC_043704.1:4897642-4901501 GCF_006229205.1 Suricata suricatta
AATGAGAAAGTCTGCCCATTTACTGAAACCACAATTACCAAGTGGCATGAATAATAGGAGAACTAACTCCAGTCTCTGATCCATTTAGGTCAAGCAGTCAAGCGCACACATTTTCAAGTAGGAGAAGCAGGGTCCCAAAGGCCACACAGCATTTCTGGCTGGATGGGCCCCAACAGTGATAGGCACGGAGGGGGGCACTTGTGGGGATGAGCATTAGGTGTTATATGGAAACCAACTTGACAATAAACACTAATAAAAAAATAAGAGATACTGACACTTAAAAAACTAAGAAGGAGATTCTGCACATGTGACAGAACGGATGGACCTCGAGGACGCTAGGCTGAGTGAAGCCCGCCGCCGCCCCGGGAGGACAGAGACTGGGCGATTCCAGTCATGTGAGCCATTGAAACAAGCCAAACTCCTAGAAGCGGGGAGCGGACCGGGGATTGCCGGGTGTTGAGGGGGGGAGAAACAGGCCGTCTCTAAGCAACAGGTGTAATGTGTCTGTTGTGCACGGTGAATTAGTCCCAGAGCTTGCCGTACAATGTCGTGCCTACAGTTAACAAGACTGTACTGTGCACTTAAAAGTTTGTTAAGAGGGTAGACCTCACGGTAAGTGTTCTTCCCACAGTAAAATTAAATTTAAAAACTGTACATGCAGGGGCGCCTGGGTGGTTCAGTCAGTTAGGCATCCAACTTGGGCTCAGATCATGATCTCACGGTTCATGGGTTTGAACGTCGCGTTGGGCTCTGTGCTGACAGCTCGGAGCCTGGAGCTGCTTCCGATTCTGTGTCTCCCTCTCTCTCTGCCCCTCCCCTGCTTGTGGTCTCTTTCACTCTCACTCTCAAAAATGAATAAATATAAAAATTTTTTAATGTACATGTAGCTTTCTAAGGGGCAGACACAGTGCTAAGGGCTTTACAATTATGAATGTAATTAATTAGAAAACAATCCAAGGTAAAGGCACAGAGAGGTTAAGTAGCTTGCCCAGGGCCGCACAGCAGGCATTTATTTACATGAATTCAGGGAGGATGGCTCCGGCTCATTTTCCCAGCGCTGCTCTGAACGCTTGTTCCCCCCAGGGCGGAGCCTCCTGCGGGGGGGGGGGGGCACTCAGAATTTGCATTCGGATGCACAGTGGCCCAGGCTTTCAGTGCACTGGCTCAGCCAAGACTCTGCTGTCCCAAAGACCTTGAGTGGTGGTTCTCAAAGTGTGGTCCCTGCACCAGTGACATTGGCCTCACGGGGAACTTGATAGAAGCATAAATTCTTGGGCTTCGCCCCGGACCTGGCTTACATGTAGAAATAGTTCTGGAAGGCAGGCCTGGCGTCCACGGGGTGCTGTTTAGGACCGTCCTAAAGAATCTCGCCTGAAAGACCCATGTGTTTGGAAGGACATCCTTTCTCCCTTTGTCGGCTTGCTCATGATCTGACCTCCGACCAGCCCCACACCTCACGATCCCGTGGCCCTTCTCGAGACACGATGTGAGGCCCTGCACCACGCTCGTGACCACCTTTTCGGTGGCTTGTCCACTAGATCTGCTTGGGCCAGGGATCCTGGGAGACGGTTAGCGAAAGGCAGTGGAAAGCTCAGTTTTCTCCTCAGATATACTGGGATGCTGCGAGGCTCTGGGATCCTTCTTTGGCCAGGACCAGAGAAGCTTCTGCAGCCTTGACCGCCCAGTGCCTGAAACCCGCTTCGTGCATTCCATCAGCCACCCTCTTATCTGTGTCTTTATTTGTTCTCTGACTCACGCAATGCATTGATCACCCTGTGAAATGTATGGAACCAATGCTCCCGGCGCCGGCTGGGTGCCCCAGGACGGCACGTTTCACCAGAACGGACGGGCTCCACCGCTTGTCCACACAGCTCAGTCTTCGCTGTACACGCAGAGGTCTGTGCCCTCTCCAGTGTCTCGGGTCACAGAGCCACTCCACCCTCTTCCTGTGGGGGCCTCCTTTGACATTGTCCTTCCTGCCTTCCTGTCTCCCCTCTGCCCCCACACGCCTCCCACTTGGATTGGATCCAAAGCTCTGAATTCTGCGTATTTATTTCAATTCTGGGGGCATCAGATCGCCACTGTCTGTGTGTGTTTATGTTGGAAACCTAATGCCACCTTCTGCACCTCTCATCCTTGTGTCTTTTTTTTAATTCTTTTATGTTTATTTACTATTGATACAGAGAGAAACAGAGCATGGAGGAGGGGCAGAGAGAGAGGGAGACACAGAATCGGAAGCAGGCTCCAGGCTCTGAGCTGCGAGCATAGAGCCTGACGTGGGGCTCGAACCCACAAACCGTGAGATCGTGACCTGAGCTGAAGTTGGCCACTTAACCGACTGAGCCCCCCAGGAGCCCCTCATCCTTATTTCTAATTGGTGGTGAAGTCGGGCCATCTGGCCTCTCATTTCCCGAAACTTTCCTGGCCCCTAAGCAGTTCCTGTCTCTCTGTTTTGCCCTCCTATTAGCATCAGGTGTCCATAAGAGCATAAGTGTGGACTCCCTAAAAGGTTTATGTGAGCAAGACCTTCTTGTCACTAACAGAGCCGACTCATCTCTGAACGCATGCTGGCACTTTCCACAGGAAAGGAGGGGACCGCCAGAGAGAAGAGCCAGCAATCATTCAAAAAAGCCTAGATTGGGGCGCCTGGGGGCTCAGTCGGTTGACCGACCGACTTCGGCTCAGGTCATGACCTCACGGTTCATGGGTTCGAGCTCCGTGTCAGGCTCTGTGCTGACAGCTCAGAGCCTGGAGCCTGCTTCCGATTCTGTGTCTCCCTCTCTCTCTGCCCCTCCGGGTCCCAGCTCAGGTCAGGATCTCGCGGTTTGTGAGTTCGAGCCCTGGGCTGGGCTCTGAGCACCATCTAATGTCCCAACTATCGGGCCTCAGAGCGGGGCTCGGCCAACAGTTTTTTAGATGCTTTTGGGTTCTTTTTCCTCCTGTTAACTCCTTCCTGAGTACATTACACATTCATATCGAATTGAAAGATGCTCATTACTAAGCACACTGCTTTAGTTGAGGACGTGGCAGTGAAGGAGACTGCAGAGTCCCTGACGTGTGACTGTCCCCTCACCTGCCAGTGGGCAGAGGCCAGATAAACTAGTCTCATGATTTGCAAGCAAGCAAGAGAAGTATCTTTGTAGTTGCACTATTGAGAAGCATTACGCAGAGAAGTGAAATCCAGTCACATGCGGGCAAAGGTGTGGAGCGGGGGCGGGCGGTGCACTGCTGGACCGGGTGGACAGGGAAGACCTCTGGGAGGGTAGCATTCGGGCCAAGATCTGCAGGAGAGGAAGGAGCCAGCCCTGTGAGGAAGGAGAAAGAGCGTCCCAGGCCGTCGGGATCATGGCTACGCTGCAGGGTGGTGGGAAAGGTGGACTGGAAGGTGTAAGGTTTAATAGATGGAGGCAGAGGCCAGAGGAAAGAGAGAGACCAAGTTATGGAGCCAAGAAGGCCTTTATTGGAGTCTGCAATTCCCGGGCGAGGTTCCGTGACTCTGGAGCGGGGAGTCAGGGAAGTCGTGTCTGGTATGGGAGAGCAGGGTGTTTTATGGGTGCAGGAGTTCCGGGTTTGACCTCAGGTGGGCAGGTAGCCAAGTAGGGGCATCTTTGGACGGTGGCAGAATTCAACTGGCTGTTCACTTCGGTGGGGAGGGGGATGCTGGGATTCCATGGTGAGGCGTTACAGTTTACGACGGTCCAGATCAGAGAGTGGGGGTCGTCGGTCCCTGGCGGTGCCTGGAACTCTTATCTGACCTGCAATAAAATGGCCGCTGGTGCTTTTCAAATGGCTCGGTCATTCCAGGTTTGCGGGTGGGGGTTGTCAGTGCTCGCAGCTCTCCACGGCAAAGTGGCCGCTC
>NC_043704.1:4901601-4905052 GCF_006229205.1 Suricata suricatta
AAACTTACAGTTCCTTCAAAAGGAGCACTTCATCATAGGGAAAACTGAGGTAAAAGAAATTCCATTCTTTTACTGCATATGTGTATTTGAAGTATTTTTAGCATTGAAAATTCCCTATGTATTAGTATGAATGTTTGAGAATAACATCAGGAACAATTAATGTTGGCCGATATATCCCAGCCCAAAGCAACTGTGATCTTCACCTCTCTTTAGAAAATAATTGTTTGACAAGACAAACACTTTGGGGACAGGTTTTGATTTCCTCAATGTCGTGACACAGCTATACATAATCCAGGACAAGATGCAGTGTCCACCTGCCTGTCCGATGGAGAATTGGAAAGGCGCCATTTAGCTCTGGCCGCATTGCTGTGCTACAAGCATCTCTTGAATCTCAGGGAGCAGGGAAGTGTCAATACTTCCTTATATGAAAAGTGAGTACTCTCGGTGACTTTTAATGCCTGTTGGCAAGCCTGCGTTCTTCTATTCATTCCTTCAGTCAAGAAAAATCCCCGTGCCTGCCAATGTGACAGTGATCACCCTGCTGCTAAGAGGATACAGAAATCCCAGTGATGTTTCTGTCATTCCATCGTGAGAGCCAGGGATGTGGTGGGGACATCAGCTGGCTCTCCTTGCCTACCCTCTCTGTGCACCCCCCAACCACGTAACCACATAGGGTCGGACTAGAAGGGATGTTCGCCGTGCTCCTAGCATCGGGTGAGAGCCTGATGGCTAAATGGAAAGGTAACGTATTGTAGTAAAAAGAGAGACTTAGAGCTGGTTTTATCACGTCAGTCACACACTGAGGGAGGGGAAGTTGTGTTGTGTGTGCGTAGGAGGGGATGGTGGGTAAGAATTTTCCTATTTCCATCCTGTTTTACAGAGATTGAGGACCGAGAGACTGGGCGGCTATCTCATCATCACACAGCGTGTTAGTATTTGAACAACCATGTTTGAATAAATACTCCAAGTTTTAGCTATTTTCATGACTTTTATCAATGTCCCAAAAGAATCATGCTCTGTATTTTCTCATGGTGAATAAGCGAAGTTTAAGTGTGTCACGCCTAACGCTTACTGCATTTATTCTGAAACAGCCAGTGGTTTCCATGTCACTATTTGAGAAAACCATGATCGAAGTGGGTTTCAATTTCCTGAGTTTGCCATGAGGTTCCTGGCTTCTCTGCCTTCACCCTTCCATGTGCTCAGTCTTAAAAGGCCTCCCCTGTCCCAGTCAGCGCTCTGGTTATCAAAGGGCTACTCATTCACGAAGGTTCAGCTCAAGTATAACCTTTCCATTTAGCCTTATCCCAATAGGCCCAGCTGAAGTTAATCCTCTGTACACACAAGCGAGGTCTACACCTCTTTATAGTGTTATTTCATTCTCCTACTTGTCAGACATCTTTACTTCCCTTTAGAAGGCAAGCCCCTTGAAGGAAGACGCCTTGCCTTATTTATTTCTTTACCCCCTAACAACTAACATATGAGGACACACAAGATCCCTCTGAGCCCTGCTTTCAACTCAGATAAATCTGAAAATTTTAAAAATGGTAGATAGTACATTTGTTCTGGGAAAATGGCATTGTTAATCTTGTCTCATCAATTAAATGCTAAGCTCCTTGAGGGCAGGAGAATCTTTGTCTAAAACTACCTTGTTGTTTTCCACAATGTTGGCACCAAGTTCCAGGCTCCATATACTATGACTGACGTATCCAAGTACATGAAAAGGGAAGTGAGGAGGTTGAGATAGTCTATTAATTTATTAACTTTAGGGGAGATGGAGTTCTGGAAATGTGAGTTTCACTTGGCTCTTCTGATTCTGGCCCCTTTGCTTTTTTGTTGTAACCACATCCAGGTGTTATATTGCTAGGCACTTCCTTTTGGTAGATTACCTTACCCTTTCTCTTCAAGTTTTTGAAAACTTCATGCTCACAACTTGGCTTTTAGTTTGCTTTCATTTCTATCTTGAATTTTTGGAAGCGACTGAATTACTAAGTCTTGAAGTCAACTTGTATGACGTCTTGATGCATTTATAAATATATAATAAATACCACCAGTTTCTAAATGTTCTCTGAAGGGCCCTTGTCTCGATCTGGTTCCTGGAAACTCAACCAAGTTTCTGAACAGAAGTAGACAGGATGAGAGCAGAAATTACACTGAGAGGTTTTTTTGGGGGGTTAGGGGATACCTAAAAATGAGAATATTTATGTTGGCAAGGGTATAGAAATAAAGTGGAGCAGTTAGATAAGTAAAACAGCATGTGTCGTGCAGGGCCAAAAGCTGTCCCCCACTTCAACATCAGAATAGCCCTTCACCTGCCTTGTCCTTAAAAGAAAGGGTAGTTTGGGGCATCTGAGTGGCTCAGTCAGTTAAGCGTCTGACTTTGGCTCAGGTCCTGATCTCATGGTTTGTGAGTTTACGCCCCGTGTCAGGCTCTGTGATGACAGCTTGGAGCCTGGAACCTGCTTCAGATTCTGTGTCTCCTTCTCTCTCTGCCCCTCCCCCACTTGTGCTCTGTCCCTCAAAATTAAATAAATGTAAAAAAAATTTGTTTTAAAGAGAGTTTAGGCTATCATCTCGGTTATGCTCATGTTGTAATGTGTGAGACAGTACATCTATTCAAAAGGATGCTTGAAGATGAGTGAAAACAATTAGCAAAGGGGATGTATTGGATGTATCACTGAGAGAGCAGTTCAAACAGGGGAAGACAGAGCCCGGAGGAAAACCATCAGGATGTGGGAGAAGGAGCTTAGGGAGAAAACACTCTCCAGACCTTAGCTCTAATGGAAAAATAGAAAGGCGTGGACCGCTGTAAAGTTCTTAAGTAAAAGGAGTCTGGCTTATTTTCATTATTTTGATTTACCAACACAGAGAGCCAGTTCAGTAATGAAATTTTCTATGATTTATATGCACTCATCATGTAAATAATGCTAAAAAATTAAGTGGTTGTCATAAACTCGTGCCATATCACTTGCTTACATGCATGAGTCACCAAAGGGACGATATAATCCAACAATGATCAGAGAGTGAAGATACACATTCTAAGTAATTGAAGTTTGCCCCGTTGGAGGCCAAAACATTTTTTGAAGTGACTATTTTTGATGAAATTCTTTGTAAAGTGGATTGAACTTTTTGTTTTTTTTAAAATGGAAATATTAAAACTAATTGAAAGTTTTGCTGTGGATTCAGTCTTCTTATTATGAACACAGTTATTACTCTGCTATAACACAATCATTCCCTCTGGGCTAATTAGGAAATGGTCGTGGAGTTGTAAGGATTCTGTATCAAGTGAGAGGAGTTTGGGATCTTGCCATATCTATGTTGCTTGTTTAGAGAACATTTCTTCTTCATGTATCTTGGTTCTCAGTGGCATCCTAGATGTTGAGGTTACCAGGTAAATACTTTCATGATAGGTTAAATGTAAAAAAAAAAAAAAAAAAAAAAAAAAAAAAAAAAA
>NC_043704.1:4905152-4906434 GCF_006229205.1 Suricata suricatta
TTCGGCCTTCCTGGCGGTCTCTGGTTGTTGGGGGCGATATTAAAATCTGGGCACAACACTTGAAAAAACAAAACCTTAGCACCCAATGCAAAGCTGCTTACTAAAAAATTAATATGAGTTTACAAAGTTGAATGTATTTGGTTTGATTTAAAATTGTGCAACCTAGTGAGGAACGCTGAGTGTCATTTAATATTATATGTAAAATTACTGGCTATATATGAATTTGGCATTTCTGGAACTTTTGAGAGAACTACTATGTGTTTATCTCTACCCTTCCACAGTGAAACATGCACACACACGTTCCTCATTTATGATTATTTTTCTTTTAACTGAAGAACCTTATAATTTTTTTCAGAAATATATTGCCTCACCTTGCATTTTTTGGAGTTTCAATATTTATGCAACATTGAGCCCCCCCAAAAAGCTTATGTTTGTATTCCAAAACCTTGTAGGAAACCCTGGCACTGCCTCCAGAATGCCCTTTGCTTTGTCTGGGAGATCCCTTCCTTGATGAGCCCACACATACTGCGAGACCTTTTTGCATAATAACTACCCTACGGTCATATTTCTTCATCTGCTGGGAGTCGGAAGAAGTCACATGCTATTTATGAGACTATTTATGATTCATTCTTTCATTAACTCTCAATTCTCCACCAAAAGATTTTAAGGTGTTTTTGTGAGAATATATAAATAGCCTGAAGTCACATAACAGACCAAGAGCATAGCCAAGGTCTTACAATCCAATCTCTGAATTTTCTACTTCCGGTCTACACTGCCACTAATGCCCTTCCAAAAGGACACTCATTGTGAAACTTGCAAATTCTGAAGAATCTTTGTTTGCAGATGGAGTTAAATGAGAAATCAACACATTTTTTAGGGGCCCCTGGGTGCTCAGTTGGTTAAGCATCCAACTTAGGGACAGGTCATGATCTCAAAGTTCATGGGTTCCAGCCCTGCATCAAGCTTTGTGCTGACAGCTCGGAGCCTGGCGCCTGCTTGGGATTCTGTGTTACCCTCTCACCCCTCCCCTACTCATACTCTGTCTTGGTCTGTCTGTCTGTCTCTCTCAAAAATAAACAGACCTTTAAAAAGTAACACATGTTTAGAAGTAAGTCTATATAGAGAGCATTTAGAACAGCTCCTGGCACAGGGGAAGTGTTACCTAGACTTACTAAATTTGAAATATTATATCAAGATTAACATGGTACAACATAGACTGCATTTGTTTTAACAGATGCATGGAACATACCAGGTTACCTTCTCTTCCTCCTGTGTCACAAGG
>NC_043704.1:4906534-4910759 GCF_006229205.1 Suricata suricatta
TAAACCGGCATTACAAACACAGAGCAGGAGAGCGGCTTTGGTATTGGTCACATCTGTCCACCTCAGCCTGCGGCGTCCACCACTTGGCTGACCTGCTACAGCATAGGCTCAGCCACAGACCCCCGTGTTTTCTTTCACCTCATTCATTCTAACCGAGTTTTCCACGGAGACCTGTGGCTTTTGGGACAGAAGCCAGGTAACTGAGTTGACAGACTTCTATACAATTGCAAAATTACAACAGGGATCTTGTTGATATATGGAAGAGTATGGCTATTTATCAGGTCACACGACAGTTTTCTCCCTCAATGCTTCTCTGGAGAAATCACCCGGGTTCCTTCCAGTGGGGGTGGGGCACTTCCAGCTGAGCCGAGAGACTGGGAGGGGGAAAGCTATTCCTGCCTCACTCAGTCATCCTGCTTTATTTCCCGGGCAGCCCCTTCATTGAAGGCAAACAGTATACCAAGCGTCCGATGCTTAGTTTCTTGGAATAGAGCCAGAAATTCTGCGGTAGAATTCTGCCAGGAAGGGGAAGGAGATGGACTACTTCACGTACAAAATAAGTTAGGCCCTCCCTTCCTAAAATTGAAAGCAATTTCTAATTTCAGGCTTTAAATCATAATAACGTATCTTGGATAACTCATAATATTTATTCTTTCTAACCCATTAGGGGACATCTGTTCTATTTTATTTTTAATCATTTACATCTAAGCTGTGTTAATACTATCCTTTATCTTGTAAGCTGCCTGAAGTTTCTTATGGGATATTTATGTTTTTCTTATTAATTTGGGCTGAGAGATTGAAAAATATTCCGTTGGGGCACCTGCGTGGCTCACTTGATTGAGCATCTGACTCTTGATTTTGGCCAGGTTCATGGGACGGACCCCCATGTTGGGCTCTGTGCTGACAGTGGTAAACCTGCTTGGGATTCTCTCTCTCTCTCTCTCTCTCTCTCTCTCTTTCTCTTTCTGCCCCTCTCTGCCCCTCTCTGCCCCTTCCTGGCTCCTGCTCTGTCTCTCTCAAAATAAATACATTAAGCTTAGATTTAGAGAGAGATACTCAGCCAGCCACGTGGGAGATGTCAGTCTGCCTCAAACCTCCCTAACTGCAAAGGAAGGAGAGCCAGGGATGTGATGACAGCCCCCTTTGCCTTTAATGCAAGGGCTCCTTCCAGAGGTTAATGTGGTTCAAAGAGCTAGAGGCGCTGCCCATCTCTCCAATCAGTTAAATCGATCCTTGTTCTGTACAGAGACGTCTGCAGGAAGGTCGATCAGTGGAGCACCCTATTCTGGAAGTTAAAATAAGAATGTGAGGAAAGCAAAAGAATTATTTTTGTTCTAATTTGGGTAAGAACTTAATGGGGTTAAATTACTGGAGGAAGTGACAGGATACGAGCCAAATATTAGTTGGAATTGTCTCCTAAACAGCACATAGGTAGTTACAGAGTGGTTTCCTGTATACTGTACCAAACAATTTATGCATTGTGAGAGCTCTATTGCAACTCTTTTCTCTTTACACTTCTTGGTTGTTTAAGATGTGAGTAACTAAAAGGCTGATATAGCTCTGCACTTTATTTTCATTTTAGACAATATCATTATAAAGTTATCCAAGTCTCAATCAAAGCCTAACAATTGATAAATAATTTTTATTTATTTATTTATTTTAATAAGAGGAGGGTCAGGACTGGCTAGAATTTCATCAGGTTAGAAACCTTCACCTTTTCAAACTACCTTACAATGGCTAAAAAGGATAATAACTCTAAACCAGATGACTACAGGTGGAATTGCTTTTTAAACTTCTGGGAATGTGTGCTTCCTTTGAGTGATACTCTATGTAGAGATTGAATGATACAGGATCTCAACTTTCATTTGAGTATTATTGACATTTAGTGTGTCTCTCAAGTTAAGAAGTGCAACCTATTGTCTTCCAAGAAGAGTTGGATCAGTAGGTGAGCTGTAGCCCATAGGTTGACTGCTATATTAAATGGAGTCTTGTGCCCTGGGGCTTTCTATGTTCCATACCAAGCATTAATGATCACAAGATACTATTTTACCTCTTATGATTCTTTTTTTTAATTTTTTAATGTTTATTTATTTGTGTGTGTGTGTGTGTGTGTGTGTGTGTGTGTGTGTGTGAGAGAGAGAGAGAGAGAGAGAGAGAGAGAGAGAGAGAGAAAGACATAGATTCAGAAGCAGGCTCCAGGCTCTGAGCTGTTAGCACAGAGCCCAATGTGGGGCTCAAACTCTGGCACCTTGAGATCATGACCTGAGCCGAAGGTGGAGGCTTACCTGATTCAGCCACCCAGCTGCCCCAACTCTTATGATTCTTAATGATCACTTGACAATAATGAAGTAATGTTTATCATGACAGATATCTACTATTTATTGAATGCTTGTCTATGTGTAAAGCATTGTTCTAAGCCTGTTAAGTGTCTGACTTCCTCAATTCACATAATCACCTTAAGAAGTAGGTACTTGTCCTGTTCATTCTGCTGATCAGAAAACTGAGGCACATAATGGTCAAGTAACATGCCCAAGTTTACAGAGCTAATAAGTGGTAGAATCTGAATTGTAACCTAGTAATCTGATTCCAGAACCCATGTTCATCCTGCAACATCAACTGAAGGAGCAATGGAGGGTTTGAGCTGTTCTGGATTCGTTCTATGATGCTTAGATCTCTCTGCTGAAGCTGACCCAGAAATGTTGGATTAATCCCTGTAATCCGTGTATAACACCATGTAACCCAGCGATGCTTTCAGTTCCCAGTTTCCAGTTCTCGGCCACTGAGAGAAGAAAGGAGTTTTACCAGGCACAGATTTGAAACTACATCGGAGAGCATAATACACTGATGTCAAGGACAGATCATCAAATGGCAATCAGGGTAAGTACGTAATGGAGGATACAAAAATGCGCAGGCTACAAGGAGGTACTATAATGAGATTAGGCATACTGGAGACTAGCACAGGGCCCCGCAGCATGCACGCAACTGGATCTGAGCCAATTGCACTTGAAAGCAGGAGTCTGTAACCTTGGTCTTGCTCAAGCCTGGTGCCACAGTGAGGGTACACTTAAAACTGAAGATAAAGACAAGTCTGCAGACCTGTGTGAAATAGAGGGATTAGTGAATCTTACGGTTGTTAATAACAGTGATAAGGGAAGGTAAAGGGCTTGGGCAGACCCCAAGACTCCCTTGGGGGAGACCTGACTGCTGTCTCCCCTCCCCAAGAGAAGCAGCAAGGTGTTTGATGGTGGAGGGCACTTGAGGGGAAGAGCACTGGGTGTTGTATGGAAAACAATTTGACAATAAAATATTTAAAAAAAAAAAAAAGAAAAGAAAAACCAATTAGACAAACAGTGATGAAGCCAAGAAAAAAATAAGGCCCAGAGGCTCAGGAGTAAAATCATTGGACCAAAATTTCAGTGAAGGTAGGTCTGACCACTTCTGAGTTATCAAAGCACCCCGGTGGCCTTGGGAAAAAATCAGGTGTCCCATTTGCTAAAACCCACATATCACAAAATGTCCTAAGTTTAACCTATTCTAGTGGCAATCGTTTTCAAATGATGCTGATCACGTGGTATATGATTCTCCAGGGGGCCAGAGTAGCATTCAAATTCAATCCGTTGGGGGTTTTTTGTCTGTAAAATACACTGCCCGGTTCTGCATTGCAAGTATCTCCACTGTCTTACCACATCTCAGAACCCTCAACGGTGGTATGAGTAGTGGATGTAACATATCGACACACATCCTCACACACACACACACACACACACACACACACGTACATATACTTATACACAGACATATAAATATACATACATGTGTAATTTTAGTTAAAAATGAAAATAAAAATTAATTGATTTTATCATTTATTAATTTAATTTATATGGCTGCCCTGGGTGGAAGAAAAGAGCAGCGTGGATTAGTCAAGGATGAAAATGAGACTTTCAGGAAATGTATCTTGGTATAGAGTTTTTACTTCAGAGTGGTGAAAGTTAGTTGCCTGGTTAAATAATAACAATATATAAAGGAAAAAGCAATGCCCCCAAATTGAAAACAAACTCAGTAGCGGCACCTCGTGGCCCAGTTGGTTAAGTATTCAACTCTTGATTTCTGCCTGGGTCAGGATCTCTCAAGACCCAGATCTCATGGTCATGGGATCGAGCCCTGCGTCAGGCTCTGTGCTGACAGCATGGAGCCTGCTTATGATTCCCCCCCTCTCTCTCTTCCT
>NC_043704.1:4910859-4916831 GCF_006229205.1 Suricata suricatta
GAGGATACAATGGGTAGTCTGCACCCTGATCTTTCTCCCAGCTTCCAGAACTGTAAGAAAGAAATGTTCATTGTTTATAATCCACCCAGTTTATGGGATTTTGTTATAGTGGCTTCACTACACCAAAACAGAGGTGTTTCATATAAGATAACAATCTTCTCCCCATTAAAATGTACATATTCAACAACAGGAAGTGACAGATGACCTTCTGTCTAAGTAAACCACTTAAACAGAGAAGTGAAAATGATCAGTAAAGAGTTGTGTTTTGTAAGCCTGAACAGGAAATAAAATCAATCTGATCTATGGATTTGGTTTAGGCTGCTCTAGGAGCCTCGCCAGAGTCTTCTACTGAGTTCTTCACATTAACATCTATCCAAATATTTAGCTGTGGATGGTAGAAGAAGGCGGCTTCGTGCATATAAACTGCCATCCACCTGTCTCTGTAGTGCTCCTGCTGGGGCTCCAGGGGGAAGGGAATGGTTTCACCCAAATCTAATGGCTAACTATGTCAGAGGGTGTTCACGTGAAGGACTGGACCTCAGACAAACCTTAGTGCCTGAACTTAAAGGAGGAGCTTCAGAAATTGGTCTTGGTTCCACCTGATGGAAATGTCTTGGGGTTGCTTTATACTCCAAGTTGTTTATATACAGTGAGTGGGTATGGGGATAAGTGACAGACTTCAGGGAAGTCAGGCAGCAGAGGGTACCAGGAGGGTGTTTAGTCTACTTCCGGCTTACAGCTCCACCAACAGCAGATTCCTTCTCCATCTTTGTAGATATCTCATTTCTGCATGGGCAGAAGCTCTACAGCTGTATGCCACTGTTGGGCTCTTTGGGGACCTGAGAGGCAGGAAGACTATTACATTGTTTCATGTGTAATGTAACCATCTCTGGGTAATTTATAAGCCGATGAAAAGCATTCAGTGTTCTTGGGCACCTGAGTGGCTCAGTGAAGTGGCTGACTTCAGCTCAGGTCATGATCTCATGGTTAGTGGGTTCAAGCCCCACATCAGGCTCTGTGCTGACAGCTCCGCGCTGCAGCCTGCTTCAGATTCTGTCTCCCGCTCTCTCTGCCCCTCTTCCACGTGTGTTCTGTGTGTCTCGAAAATAAACATTTTTAAAAGTTGGTTTTTTTTAAAGCATTCAGCGTTCTTTCCCTTTTCAATGCATCTGCTAGAATTCAATAATATTTGTATTATATTTTGATTGGATTAACCGTCCACTGATACATACACATAATTACAATATGACACAGCCATATAGAGGCGTTTGAAACAGTGAAAACCATTCATCTAGGCTGTGAGTTATTGTAAGAAATATGTAAAGATAACTAAAGATGTACTTCGACAAATTTTGATCAGCACTAAAAATAACACAGAAAAACCTTTAAGAACAAACATATCACTATAAGAGTTACCTTAAGATGGCGACCGAGCAGCCATTTTGCTGTGGGTTGAAGAAAAACATGGTGCACCATCGACCCCACCCCTCACCCGCAGACCTGGACTGTCCTGCGCCAGTTTGAAAACAGCCAATCATGAAGCCCCAGCTTCCCATCACCCGGACAGGGGAGGCAACCTATCCCATCCCGCCACGTCCCTGAAATGCCCTTATTTGGTGGTCTGCCCTCCCAGGACCTACCGGAAGTCTTTCACCCATAAAATACCTCGCCCCTCCTGTACCAGGCGCGACTTTCCTGACTCCCCACTCCAGAGTCACAGAACCTCGGGAATCGCAGATCCCAGTAAAGGCTTTCTTGGCTCCATAACTTGGTCTCTTTCTTTCCTCTCATCTCTGCCTCCATCTATTAAATCTTACATTTGGTGCCGAAACCCGGGAGGAGATAGCAGCTCAGTAGCTGGCTTCTAGCTGAGCTCTCTCCTTCCCGATTCGGGGATCTCCCCTTGGCGCCGAAATGGAAACTGCCCCGCAGGCCGGGGCCCTCCTGTGGAGCTTCTGGTCCAGGATCCGAACCCTACCCCACCAACTAATTGGTAAGTTCCCCGATTATCTGAGCCTTCGTCGGGGATCCCATCCGAAATCAAGGCTGAGTCAGGACAACCCCTCCGCCATAGCCCCAGGGGCTACTCGGGCGGTATATAAGCCCAGGGGCTATATCCGCTCTGGCCTCCTGGGTTGGGGAGACGTCCCCGACCCTAGGATGAGCCAGCCCTCCTTCCGAGTCTCCAGACTGAACACAGGGACACCCACTTCAGTCCCTAGACTTTAGGCCGGATATTATGGGCACTTCCCAATCTAAGCCAGAACTGGCAAAACATGCGCTGACCCCTTACAATGCCCTCTAAAGAACTTCTGGCTTCTTGGTTACGCTGGTGACCTTTGCTGCAACTGCCTAATATGCCTCTGTACGCTTGTATGGCCCCTCTACTAGCTGGACCGCCAATCCCAATGGCCCCCAGAAGGGTCCCTCGATTTCCAAATTCTCACAGACCTGGATAATTTCTGTCGGAGGCAGGGAAAATGGAATTTCATGCTTTATGCAGAGATCTGTGCTCTAGCCCTGACCTTTGTTCTTAGCTCGTGACCCACAACCCCTGCCCCCGGAGCCCCTCCCATCCCCCTGTCCTGTCTCCGATCCCCTAGATGACCTCACTGCCCCTCCTTCCCGTAACCGTATGATCTCCTGGCGCTCACTCTCCCTCCCCCCCACCCGCTCCTCTGGCATCATCTCCCCCTCCCCCTCCCCCTCCTCCCCCTCCTCCTCCTCCTCCTCCTCCTCCTCCTCCTCCTCCTCCTCTAAGCCCCACCCTCCCTGCCACGTCTGCCCCTCCCACACCTCCTATTGCCTCTCATACCAGCGCTCACCTACAGTCTTAAAATGCCCCTGCAGCGGCCATCTTACGTTTCTGGGAAGTGGCGGGCGCGGAGGGCTTGTTTAGAGTTCGTGTGCCCTTTCCCTACCAGATCTGTTGGCCATAGAAAAGCACTTGGGGTCATTCTCCTCGGACCCCTCGCAATTCATAAAGGAATTCCAATATTTGGCCCAAGCATATGATCTCGCCTGGCATGATATCCGTGTAATCCTGACCTCTACCTTAACCTCAGAGGAAAGGAAACGAATCCAGACAGCTGCTCGAGACCACACAGACCAGATTCATATTACCGATCCCACAATACCTACAGGGGCAAAGGCCATACCGGCAGCCAACCCTAATTGGAATTACCAGCAGCAGGGAACTGGCCACAGGCGACGGGATCAGATGATCCAGTGCTTGCTGGCAGGCATGCGAGCAGCCCCGAATAAGTCTGTTAATTTTAATAAGCTCCCAGAAATTAAGCTTTATTTATAGTCAAAGGTAAGCTTTATTTATGGCCAAATGTATGGGGAATAGCACATAAGTGGCATTTGCCTTAGACAATGATTTCTCATGATAACATTCTTTGATAGGTCACAATTTACCAGAACATAGATTTGTAGAAGAGTCATGCATAATCTTTATCAGTAGTGATTGATGTAAGGGACTTAATGCTAATCATCTGGGCAGAAAGGTGTCCTCAGCATTCAAATAGAAGACAATGTTTCTAGCACAGCAAAGGCAAAAGTTAGTTCTTTGTGAGCAGGGGTCAATAGCCTGTTTACTTGAGAAGCATAAGAAAAACAGGATTCTCAGGAAATGCAACGGTTGCTTCCATAATCACAAAAGAAGTTCCTATAATAAGTTCCTCCACAAGGTGCAATCAGCATGTATCAGGGCCAGAATAAGGGGACATGTCACCCCATATGCCAATCAGCAAGGGGCCTTGGGGGGGGGGTGTTGGTGCTCAGGCAAAAACAACTGAGTGGGTCTGGACAAAACCTTTCTCACATTCTTCAAATTTGGAAGAGTTGCTCCAGGATGAATTCTGTGATGCTGAGTAAAGGCTGAAAAGTGATTAAAGACCTTACTGCATGTTTTACATTGGGAAAGTTTCTATCTAGTATGAATTCTGTGACGAGAAGTAAAGTGTAAAGGTCACGTAAAGATCTAGCCATATTCTAACATTTGTAGAGTTTTGATCTAGTATAAATTCTGTGATGTTGAATAAGGTGAGAGTTGGATAAATGCCTTGGCACGTTACTCACATTGCTAACGTTTCTCTCCAGAATGGATTCTTTTATGTCTAATAAAGTGTGCGTGCTTGGTACAGGTCTTGCCACATTGGTTACATTGGTAGGGTTTCTCTCCGGTATGGATTCAGCGATGTTCATTAAGGTCAGAGGGCCAGTTAAAGGCCTTTCCACATTCATTATATTGGAATGGCTTCTCTCCAGTATGGATTTTGTGATGTTTGATAAGGCCTGACTGCTGAGTAAAGGCCTTGCCACATTTGTTACATTGGTAAGGCTTCTCTCCAGTATGGATTCGGAGATGTCTGTTAAGGCCTGACTGGTGAGTAAAGGCATTGCCACATTCCTTACATTGGTAAGGCTTCTCTCCAGTATGGATTCTGTGATGTATGGTAAGGTCTGACTGCTGAGTAAAGGTCTTGCCACATTCGTTACATCGGTAAGGCTTCTCTCCAGTGTGGATTTTGTGATGTCTATTAAGGCCTGACTGCTGAGTAAAGGCCTTGCCACATTCGTTACATCGGTAAGGCTTCTCTCCAGTGTGGATTTTGTGATGTCTATTAAGGCCTGACTGCTGAGTAAAGGCCTTGCCACATTCTTTGCATGGGTAAGGTCTCTCTCCAGTATGGTTTCTGAGATGTTCACTAAGGGCTGAGGACCTGGTAAAGGCTTCTCCACAGTGTTCACATAGGTAAGGTTTCTCTCCACAGTGGACTCTGTAATGTCCACGAAGGTTTGAGGGATTCTTAAAGGCCTTGTCACATTCCCTACATTGGTAAGGTTTCTCTCCGGAATGGACTCTGTGATGTCTACTAAGGTCTGAGGGCCTCTTAAAAAACTTGCCACATTCCATACATTGGTAAGGTTTCTCAACAGCGGTAAGAGGTGAGTGTTGGCGAAAGGCCATCCGAAATTTTTTATGCATGTAAGCTTTCTCTCCTGTACGGATTAGTCTATGTACATTTACTGATGAGGCATCATTAAAGGTTTTACCACCTTCTTCACATTGGTAAGGTTTCTCACCAGTATGGGGTCTGTGATGTTCCGTAAGAGGTGAGTGTCTGGGAAAGGCCATCCGAAATTTTTTATGCATATAAGGTCTCTCTCCTGTAGGGATTAGTCTATGTACATTTGCTGATGAGGCATCATTAAAGGTTTTACCACCTTCTTCACATTCGTAAGGTTTCTCTCCAGTGTGCACTCGCTGATGTTGAATTAGTGCTGAGTGCCTGTTGAAGGCTTTGCCACACTCAGTACAAATGTAACCTTTCTGTCCGGCATGGATTGTCTTACTGATATGCGGTCTTGATGACTGACTAAGTATGTTCCCAGGTTCATTGCATGTGTATGGGCTTTTCCCCACATGAATTCTCTTCTGATCACCAGCACTGGAGGACTGGTGAAGTATTTCCCCACATGCGTCATATTTAGAGTGAGTCTCTCCCAAATGCGTACTGTTACTTGTAATGAGGTTGGCGCTTTGATCAGAGACCTCCCCACATGGATGCCAGTCACCACCGTAGTCTGGAATAGGAGTCCTCAGGTGTGCTTGAGGCCCGTCACTGTCCCCATCCTTGTTCTGGCCTCTCATTAAGTGTCCATTCTCAAGGGCACTGCCTTTATATCCATCCACTGACCCTCTTTGGATAGAAGTTCCTGTAAACGTCTCTGAGAGGAGGCTGTCAGTTTCATTTGGAAATACAGCTGAAAGGTAAAAATGAAAGTAAAGGCATTCCACTTGCTACTGTCTGATGCTTAGAATTAGAATTTGTCATACACAAAACTGAAATCAGAAAAAGTCAACTTCAGGAAAAAGGAATCATTACTTTTTCTTTTTCTTAAAATACTTATCTTTTTTAATGTTTATCTTTTGAGAGATGGAGAGAGAGCGTGAGAGAGGAAGG
>NC_043704.1:4916931-4922500 GCF_006229205.1 Suricata suricatta
TTTGAATCCCAGGCATGCAAGAGAAAGCTTCTAAGAGACAGTCTCCACAGGAAGTAACAAAACCCTTGAGTGGGGCTTGGGAAATCTAGAGGGAATAAGCCTCACCCAAGAAGACGAGGTGTCCGTAGGTCTCTAACATCACATCTCTGTACAGTTCCCACTGACTGGGGTTCAGGCATCCCCACTCCTCCTGAGAGAATTCGACAGCCACATCCCTGAAGGTCAGCAGTCCCTGCAACAAACACCACAGTTACCAACTAGACACAGCAGGAGGTCCTAATGGTACCTAAGATGCAGGAGGGAGATCATGTCACCAGCTGGACCCCACGACCCGATCCGCACTGCTTACCTGCATGTGCCCACAGGCCTCAGTCCCTCATGTTACTTAGCCTCTTATTGACACCTCCCTTTTACTGCAGAAAAAACACCCATGAGCTCAGTGTGCTGTGGGGGAAATACATAAGGTAATGACTGCCCTGGGGAAGTGCTGACGTGGCTCAAGTTGGGCTTAGCCCCTGAGTCACATCTATGCAGATGAACATCAGAGTAGAGCATGGAGTGAACACAGTTACCTTTCAAAAATGTTTATTTCCTGAAAGGGAGAGCACGAGTATGGGGGGTGCAGAGAGATGAATTCCAACCGGGCTCCACGCTCAGGCTCCATGCTCAGGAAGGAGCTTGACTCATGGCCTGATCTCAAGACTGTGAGATCCTCACTTGAGCCTAAATCCAGAGATGGAGTCTTCAGGGACTGAGCCACCCAGGAGCGCCCTTCCACCTCATTTTAAGACTTAGGTCACGCCCCAAGGAGGAGCACAAGTGCCATTTACTATGTAACAGACAGAAAATGTATAGAACTGTGTTCTTAAGGCTCAAGTGCAATTGTATCCCCAGCTTCCCCTTTCTAAATATCCACCCTAACCCTAAATACATGGAAACCATGCTGGGGCGCTTCAATGGCTCAGTCTTCTGCCTCTTGGTTTCAGCTTAGCTCATGATCTCACAGTTTGTGAGTTCGAACCCGCATCAGTGCTGATGGTGCAGGGACTGCCTGAGCTTCTCTCTGTGCCTCTCTCTCTGCCTCTCCTCCGCCCTTTCTGTCTCTCAAATAAAATTAATTAAAAAAAAAAAGGAAACCATTCCTCTTCCTCTGTGAGTCTCTAGTTTTGAAGTTATACCTTATGATCTCATTATTTCTTGCAAATAAATTTTCCTTTGTCTGACATCGCTGCCTGGTAGAATTTTTATGATTCATCAAGGACTAATCTCCTGTTCGTTCAGTTACATTAGGAGTACTGGGTTTGGCTTAGATGAATTTCTTACTTTCTGCAGTAAGACGATTGGGGACACAGTATTATGCTCTAATATGTTCTTTAACTTTGAGGTATAAACCGATATAAATATTGGTTTATTCAAGAGAATTTGTAAAATAAAGGCATCAACACAGGCATACACACTTTTTTTTTATAGAGAGAGAAAGCGCAAGCAGGGGAGGGGCAGAGAGAGAGGGAGACACAGAATCCGAAGCAAACTCTAGGCTCTGAGCTGTCAGCACAGAGCCTGACGCGGGGCTCGAACCCACATACCATGAGGTCATGCCCTGATCTGAAGGCAGGCACTTAACTGAGCCAGCCAGGCACCCCCTAGGCATACACTTTTGCATTCTGCATTTACATCAATGGCACAGGTGGTGTCTATTTGTAAAAACAATTTTGTGACTGTTTAGTGCTGGGAGCCGCACCGGCCTTGATGGATGACACGGTCACAGTAAGGAAATGGTAGACGTAGCACGGCTCCTGCCACAGGTGACCGAAGCTGTCATCTCCTTCTGTAAACTAATTTCTCATGTAAAATTAAGCCTGTTGCTATTGATTAGGCCTCACTATGTTCCAAATCAGACCGATATTCCCCAGAAACCTCATGGGAGGAAGCATATTCCCACCTCTGTGTAGAGGAAGTTAAACAAAGCACTGCAGAGGTTTGTGGGAAAGGCTCTTCTATGGAGCTTCACCAACTTAAGACACGGAAATAGAGGGGGTTAAGGAACACAAGCATAATGTTTACCCTTGCCTGGAGAAAAGACCTAACTTAGGAAATAGAAGCAAACAAGAGCCAGGCACAAGCTACTGCACATACATATGCTACTTTGGTGCCCACTGTGAGGATGGGTAAGAGTAGTTACAACTTAAACTCAAGTAAAGGCCGGCTGGTCTAGGGGCGCCTATGTCGCTTACACCTTCAACATCAAAGAACAAGGCTGACAAAAGGTTTCCTTACTAACCATCAGGAACGTATTCTTCCTCTTATGAGCCAAATAGAATGCCTCCTAGCCCTGTCTATGACTGAATTTTAGCATCATTGTTATAAGATGTGTTTGCTATCTGCTTCTCACTGAAAACACCCTGCTATCTTCTTAGTTGTAAGATTTACCACCAGTTCAAACAAATGTGTATGTTCTCTGCTTTTCACTGAGAATATCCTGTTATCCTATGATGTGTAAGTTACCTCACTGTAATTAGAATAGTTCTGAAGAAATGCCTCTGTAAAACCTGTTTTTGCACCCTTTTCAAAGCATCTTTATCACTGAGAATTATTTGTAAAAATTCCACCTTTTGATGTCATAAGTCTATAAATAAAGGCCCAAGACCTGGGGAGAGGAGATACAGGAGAATAAAGAGATACAGGAGATAGGGGGATAATAAGGAGATAGGACAAGACGATGTCGGGCTGGACCAGTTAAGAAACTGCGTGAGTGTGTCTTCATTGCTTTTGTCCATCGCTGCCCCTCCAGGGAGCCCTGGGCCCTCCGGAGCGGGCCTCCGGCAGAGTGGCGCCTGAACAGGGACCTGAAGGTAAAACCCTTTCCCTTTCCCTTTCGAGTTTCGGAGCGGCTAGGACCCAACCGGGGTGCTGCAGACCCCCCCTGTAGAGGAAGTCAGAGTCAGTGTCGTGGATAGTCAGAATCTGAGAAGCTTTGGGCCATAAAGAGTCTAGAGAAAGAGGACTCTTTATTGATATGAAGAGCGTAAATTAAGTTTTGAGCCATAAGGCGCCTAAGGAAAGAGGACTCCTTATTGACATTATTAAGAGCAAAGCTATGGGCCACAAAGAGTCTAAAGAGAGAAGACTCTTTGTAGATGTTATTCATAATTTGCTTTCAAAGAAAGGCGTCAAGGTATCACCCCAACAAGTTAGACGTTTTCTACGTTTCATACAAAAGTGATGTCCATGGTTCCCAGAGGAAGGAACTCTTAATGTAAAGATTTGGAATGACGTAGAAAATGAAATAAAACAATATTGTAAACTTAAGGGGCCACAAAAGATTCCCACTAATGCCTTCTTACTATGTCACTTCATACAGGAAGCCTTGGACCCCCAGTTAAAAGTAGAAAAATTGGCTGATGTCCCACAAGCAACAGCACCTACTGAAGAAGATTTGACTTTACCAATCCCTTCCAAAAATAATATTCCTAACAAGATAGAAGAGAAGGGACAAGATAAAGAGCTCCCCCAAAAATGTAACAGCAATTCGGAAACAACAGCAGATGACCATGACAAAGGAAATTAGGCTTTTCCCATACAGGTCAAGGAAACTCCACTTAGAACAATAGATAAATTCAAGGAGCTACCCTCCAGACCATCTCCTCCCCCTCCCTTGTCTAGTTCAAGTAGATTTCGGGATGCCAATAGGGAGGCCCAAAGAGTTGGTGATACAGATTATGTTCGGTGTTTTCCAGTAGTCTTTGAAGGGGAATTTGATGATGCAATCTCATGGGAACCACTTCCTTACAAAATTTTAAAGAAGCTAAAAGCTGCTTGCTGCGAGTTTGGGCCTCTGGCTGCTTATACTGTCACATTGCTAGAAGCCCTAACATCACGTTGGATGACTCCTTATGACTGGACACAGGTGGCCAAGGCCTGTTTTTCAGGAGGAAATTACTTGCTATGGAGGGCAGAATATGAAGATCTAGCTAAGAGGCAAGTGGCAGCCAACAAGAGAACGAACAAAAGGGATATTACACTGGAAAAATTATTGGGTGAAGGTGATTATGATACCGCCCATCAACAGATGTACTTGGATAAAGAAACCCTATCCCAAGTAACTAGCTGTGCTGTCAATGCTTGGAAAGCCCTCTCTGTCTCAACTGGGAAGGTCACCTCCTTAGCGGAGGTTAAAGAAAAGTCTGATGAGAATTAGGAGGATTTCTTGTCCCGTCTCATACAAGCAGTAAGACAGGTTATTGCTAATGAAGAAGCAGCAGATATACTTATTAGACAATTGGCTTTTGAAAATGCTAATTCTATCTGTCAGTCTCTGTTAAGACCAATAAAAAAAAACCTGGCACTTTAAGTGACTATATAAAACAGTGTGCTGATGTTAATCCTGCCTTCATTCAGGGAGTGGCCATAGCTGCTGCCCTGCGGGGAGAAACATATCCCCAATATATAGAGACTTTGAGCCAGACAGGGGGAAATGATACTCGAAAGGATCCACAGATTACGTTATGTTATACTTGTGGACAGCCAGGACACTTCCGCAGAAATTGTCCTTCAAGGGGTGACCAACTGCCTCCACCTAGAACTCCATCCTTTACTCAATCTATGAAAAAAATTGATATTCCAAAAACTGTTTGCCCTCGCTGCCAGAGAGGCTTTCACTGGGCCAGAGATTGCAAGTTTAGAATTCATAAATATGGTCAAACATTCAGTCCTCCTGTTCAGGGAGTTTCCAATGTTAATAATATTCAGGACCAGGGAAACGAGCAAGGGGGCCAGCCCCCAGGCCCTGACAACAATTGGGGCAAGCAGCCTGAATCCATTCACCAACTTCATTCAATCTCAGACCTTTTCAGAGCAACACCAGGCAGTGCAGGCTTGGACCTCCGTTCCACCACCAGCACAATATTAACACCTGATTCACCCCCAGTTGCTATCTCCACTGGAGTAAAAGGGCCTTTGCCCTCTGGGATGGTTGGACTTGTGTTAGGATGAAGCTCCATCTCCCTCCAAGGAATTACTGTTGTCCCTGGGGTTATTGATTCTGATTACCAGGGGGAAATCAAGGTTCTGATCTCCCCCGCCCCCCGTATTCCGCCAAACAGATTCTTAAAAACCAGAGAATTGCTCAATTGCTTCTTTTACCCTATCACCACACAGGAAAGGATGCTACTGATGCTCCCAGAGGAGAGGGAGGCTTTGGTTCTAGTGATATGGCCTTTTGGATACAAGAAATTAAGGCTTCCAGGCCCACAAAAGTATTGGAGGTCCCTGTATAGGGACTTTTAGACACCAGAGCAGATATCTCCTGTATTTCAGGAAAAGATTGGCTGTCAGCTTGGCCCACTCAAAAAGCTCCTACTACTCTTCTGGGTATAAGGCAAGACTCCAATGTAACAAAAAGCTCTCAAATTTTAAAGTGGTCAGACGAGGAAAACAATTCAGGAACCTTTTGTCCCTATATTATTCCTTCCATTCCCTTTTCTCTGTGGAAAGGAGATTTTGTCCCAAATGGGAGTCTTGATATGCAGTCCAGATGAATGAGTCACTAATCAAATGTTACAAATGGGGT
>NC_043704.1:4923000-4925325 GCF_006229205.1 Suricata suricatta
AAAGCATAAAAACGAGAGGAGTCAGGTTAAAACAAGGAGATTTAGAGCATTTTTTTTTGAGATCACAGGAGAAACCTGTCCGTGGTTCCCTCAGGAAGGAACTATTGACGAGAAAAGATGGGCTAGGGTCGGAGATTGTCTTAAAGACAAGTTTACCCTGGAATCATTGATCAGGATTTAGGAGACGCCCACGCAGAATTAGCTGCGTGGCCCAGTGCTCAGGATTTATAAGGAGATGACCACACTACGGATTCCTAGCGTAGGCCAGTGCTCAAGTGAGTGATCGATGATTTTAGGGCAAGAATTAAACAAAACAGTCTAAGCAGAAACCCTTAAAGCACAGGGAGTGAAAGTTAAGAAAAAGCAATTAAGTGTTTTCAGTGTTTTTCTAATGTTTCGGTCTTGTTTGTAAAACCTCTGCGGAGGAATAATAATAGCTTTTGTGTGTGTGTGTGTGTGTGAGTGAATGCTACCCTTTGTCCTTGTGTCACTGTATTATAAAAAATAAGGGATAAAAATTAAGGGGCAAGTACAAAGTCTGTTCTACTTGTTTTGGTTTGCTGCAAATGCCCTCCCAGAAAGATAAGCAAAGTTAGAGTCAAGAATGTAAATTAAGCTTTGAGCCATAAAGAGTCTAACGAAAGGGACCTCTTTATTGATATTAGTAAAATCCTTCAGTAAATCTGTGTTTAGTGAGGGCTTCTCCCTCGCTCATTTCCCAGGTTGATGGTTAATAATTAGAACTAAACTTGTTGGTCTGTCTCGGGACAGAGACCTGAAATAATTTCCCAGCAGCTGCCGGGTTCATTTGGTCCCGGGGATAATTCTTTCACTTCTCTGGACTGACATGGATTGCCTAAATTCTACTGATTAAACAAGATTAAATAAAACCAAAATAAGCCTCAAACCTGCTCCTGTCTGAGCTAACAAATTTTAAACTGGAAAGTTTTCTCTGCCCCCTGGGGAGCCTATCTTGCTCTCCCTTCCCCCGCCCCGTTGCCCCGGGCAACCAGAGGGCCTCAGGTTACAACCGCTGGGCGGGGAGAGGCCAATTTGCATAAGAAACAATAGACCACAAAAAATCAGCTTTTGCACCAAATTTCGAGGTTAAAATCAACTATAGAGAACAAACATCTTACTTGGGCTTAAATAAAACTTAAGTTTGTTGGTTAAAACAAAAATTTATGTTCTAGCTAAATCTACCATAAGTCAAATAGGTTCCTATGATCTCTACTCCAACCAACGTTTACCAAGCATGTGTTAAAGAAAAGACTAACTTAGTCTGTTCTATGGTTTTCATTGAATAAATAGTTTTAAGGCTCTTAATAAGTTAAAAGGTTAAGATTTTACTTGATAGTAAGTTAAGATTAAATTCATTGGCTGTCTAACAAGTTAAAACTAAAACAGAAGACAACTAGTTAACACGTTGGTATAAGATAAAGCCTCTAGATGTCTGTGCTTTTTAACTTGTGGCAAAACAACTGGGGTATTTTAAACTGTTAGAAAGCTGCTTTGTACTTAATTCAAAATTTACCATCTAGGAAAAGTTTTGATTACTAAGCCCTAAATGGGAGACTAGGATTTCTAAGAGTTTGATAGTCTGCTAAGTATGATTTATAAATGGTGCAACTGCTCAAATATATGGGCAGTTCCTAAAGTTTTAATGTTTTGATATAAGATCATTATTAACACCTTTAACAATCAAAAAGTGTCACTAAAATTAAACTGTAACTCAACAGCCTTTACAATTAAAGAGCATTTATGTACTTTTAATGATGTTCAAAAACTATTGGGGGATATTAATTGCATTCGGCCTCTTTCAAAGCTGTCTACTAGAGACCTCATTCCCCTGTTTAAGATCTTGCATAAAGACTTCCATCCAAATTGCAAAACGAGAGTTAACTCCTTTGGCCCTAAAATCCTTACCTAAAGTTAATAAGACTTTACAAGGGGCCATACTTACAAGGATTAATTACAATAAGCCTTGGTCTTTAATAAAATTATTTCTTTTCAAACTAGGGAAACTTCAACTCTATAGAGAGCTAAACTTGTTGCTGTTATTAGTATATTTCAAAAGACTCCAGAGAGGTTTAATCTGTGACTGGTCTCTTTTCAGCAACTAAAACTGTAACAATACCTGTTTACAAGACAGGAATTTCAGGTTTAACTCATTCTAAATTGCCTGGCCTCGCTAAAATTCATCATCTAAGCTCTATAGCTCTCTTGTGTTGTGCATTTACCTATTCCTCATTTGGGAGTAAATCCTAGAGGACTAGTGCCCAATGCCATCTGGCAAATGGATGTAACACACATTTTAGAGTTTGG
>NC_043704.1:4925425-4928948 GCF_006229205.1 Suricata suricatta
TGTAACAATACCTGTTTACAAGACAGGAATTTCAGGTTTAACTCATTCTAAATTGCCTGGCCTCGCTAAAATTCATCATCTAAGCTCTATAGCTCTCTTGTGTTGTGCATTTACCTATTCCTCATTTGGGAGTAAATCCTAGAGGACTAGTGCCCAATGCCATCTGGCAAATGGATGTAACACACATTTTAGAGTTTGGAAATCTATTAAGTATGTTCATGTGAGTATTGATACCTACAGCAGCTTCCTATATGCTACCTTACAAACTGGAGAAGCAGGAAAGCACGTCGTAGCACACATGCTTTCTGCCGTATCAGTATTGGGAATTCCAAAACAAGTAAAAACTGACAATGGACCAGGATATACGGGAACCGTGTTCTCTAAATTTTGTCAACAGTTACACATTAAACACATCACTGGAATTCCTTACAACCCACAAGGCCAAGGCATTGTAGAAAGAACACACCGGACTATCAAAGCTATGCTTGAAAAAATAAAAAAGGGGGAGTTATACCCCAACTCACCTAGGAATTTACTTAACCATATACTTTTTATAAAAAATTTTTTAACTCCAGACTCTCAGGGACGATCAGCGGCTGATCGATTCTGGCATCCAAATACCAAAGAAAATTTTGCATATGTTAAATGGAAGGATCCACATACTGGCACACGGCAGGGTCCAGACCCCGCCTTGATTTGGGGGCGTGGATCAGTTTGCCTCTATGACTCAATCAATGAGGCCGCTAGGTGGCTGCCAGAAAGACTGGTAAAGCAAGTAAATCACAGCATATCTACACATGAAGATGAGAAAATAGATCACTCTGAAGTCCAGGGAGATCCTTCTCCCTGAGACCTGTTCTTTTTTCTCTTACAGGAAACGTGAATTCCTGGTGAATGGCCATGTATCTGCTGCTGTTCCTTCTTGGATCGACCTCAACAACCCTCGCGGGTCTTGGTGACCCCCATAACACTAGAGCCGTTATCCAGAGACAGACAGGGAACCCATGCGATTGCTATGCTGGGACCTATAGTACCATACCTGATTGGGTTCGAGGCCCAGATGGAGAGCTTCGGCACCCTATTTTATCCACCATAAGTTGTGGGTCAAAAACAGCTTATCAACTACTCTGTACTTCAGGATCTAACAGCCGTAGTATAAAATATTTTTGTGTGCCTAAACCACAGATTATTCCTGTTACCAACGGACGCCCTGGGTCTTGCCCCAGCGCGTGTTCCATGTATTTAGAATCTGTGCATGCCTCCTGCTACTCTAGTTATCAGCAGTGTACAGGCCCTAATAATAAAACTTATTTCACTGCCACCATTATAGGTGCCCATGGGGGTGGCAGTAGCAGTAATTCTATGACCCTCCCGTGCCCATCCAGTGCTATTGCTTGCTGGAACACTCGAGCCCCTGTGCGTGTTTCAGATGGGGGCGGTCCTCAGGACCAAATCAGGGAGCACCTTGTAAACAAAAAATTGAGAAAATAATTCAGGAAACTTATCCCTACTTACAATACCACCCACTTCTCAAGCCAACACGTCATGGCCCCCAAATAGTTGAATCGGTGGTAAACGATCTCCTTGTCTCTTCGCATAAATTATTGAACCTCTCCAATCCTGATCTTGCAGCCAATTGCTGGATATGCATTAAACAAGGGCCCCCGGTCCTAGATGCTATTTATGTCGAGCCCAATGAATCTGGCAGCCCAGCGGCTTGTGTACCCACCCCTCCATTCTATGTTAATACCCCATATCGCCCCGACCTTATATCAGAAAAAATTACTTGCTATTACAAACCCTTTCTCAACGACATCAATAGTATTGATGTAGGTTATCAACCATTTTGTAAATAATTAATGTCTCTACTGCCATCTGTCCCAGTAATAACACAGTCCTGGTGTGTGGCAGTAATCTGGCATACACGTACCTGCCCCAAAACTGGACTGGAACCTGCATGCCCGCCCTCCTCTTCCCAAGTGTGATGATTATTAAGGGAGACACCCCGGTTCCTGTTCCTACCTCGGAACATATAGCCGGCAGACCCAAGAGAGCAATCCAACTTCTCCCCTTGTTGGTAACCTTAGGTGTGACTGCTGCCTTAGGCACTGGGACTGCCGGCATGGGTGTGGCCACTCACAGTTATAGGGAAATATCTAGACAACTAATAGAAGATGTTCAGGTGCTCGCCACTTCCATACAAGAAGTCCAAGATCAGCTAGACTCCCCAGCAGAGGTTGTTCTGCAAAATAGAAGGGGTCTAAATCTGTTAACCGCAGAACAGGGAGGTATTTGTCTTGCCCTAGGTGAGAATTGCTGCTTCGACGCCGACAAGTCCGGAATTGCCAGAGACCGCATAAAGAAGTTACAGGACGACCTGGAAGCACGACGACGCCAGCTTGCCGAAAACCCGCTATGGACCGGGCTTGGGGGGCTCCTGCCTTACCTTCTTCCCATCCTTGGCCCCCTCGTCGGCTTGCTTGTTCTTTTATCGCTGGGACCCTACCTTTTTAACAGGCTAACGGCTTTTATAAAGCAACAGATTGATGCCCTACAAGCTAAACCTATTCAGGTTCACTACCACCGGCTTGACCTCATGGACAATACCCATGAGGAATGTTTAGAGTACTGAGGCAAAATATTCTTGTGATCCCCCAGTCCAGATGGATGCCACTACGAACCTTGTGGAAGGACCCATTGTTTACCACCTCTTAAGGCCCGTTGCGCTTGTTGTTCCCCCTGCTTTGAGGATAATTCAGACAAAGTGAGTAGGACGGTGAGTCAGTGACGGAAGGTATGGGTAAGTCTGAGCCGCCTAAGCCAGGGTGGCCTCGCTTGGAGGAGGTCATTCCAACGACGGGTAAGGCTCAGCACCACGCTTCAGGCCCGGACTCCGTTTGTCTTTCCTCATGAAAAAATAAAAAAGGGGGAGATGTAGGGGGCTGGAGGTCCCCTGGGCCATTTGTGAGGTATTTCGCCAAGAGGCAGGTCTGTGTAACATATTTTGTGCTGGGATTTTCCAGCGCCCTAAGGTACTTCCTCATTCTGTGGCTGTTTTTACATCCCGACTCGGGAGGGGAGTTTCGCCACACGACCTCCAGTACTTTTCCATCTCCCAGCCCCCAGGTTACCTTTTCATTGTCGGTAGCCCACTCCCCTATCGTCGCCCTAGCCAATCAGAGTTAGTTGTGTGCTTTCAAATGGAATAAACCACTCCTCTTTCTGCACACTCTGTATGTCTCTGTAAAACGCTCAATAAACGGACTTGATCAGCACCTGCAGACTTGTCCCCTTGTCTCCTTTCTTCCACTCCCCCCTCCCCCACAGGAACCGTTCGAAAAAGGGTCGCGGGCTGACTCAACCCACGGAATAGCCATCCAACTAAAATACGAAGCCAATCATCAGCCCAGCAACTGCCCACTGCTAAGAAAAATGCATGCAACGTAGAGCTGGAGGCTGATGGCTAGTTGCCCTCTGAAATCTATGTCCTTTCTTTCTTTCACCGTCATAGAATTCTGGGGGG
>NC_043704.1:4929048-4931043 GCF_006229205.1 Suricata suricatta
ACACCAGAAAGGTGTGCAGTGAGAGAGAAGGGTTCAGTTTTGTGTGTTCTTTCAGAAATTCTCCACACCTATGGGGGCACCTGGGTGGCCCAGTTGGTTAAGCATCTGACCTTAGCTCAGGCCATGATCTCACGGCTTGTGAGTTCGAGCCCCACGTTAGGCTCTGTGCGGTCGGTGCAGAGCCTGCTTCATATCCTTTGTCCCTCTCTCTCTGTCCCTCCCCTGCTCATGCTTGCTCTCTCTCTTTCTCTCTCTCTCTCTCTCTCTGTCAAAAATATTTTTTTAATTCTTTACACATACAAGCAAACATACATATTTTTATACATTGGGACAGTGCTATGTACACATTGATTTTCAAGCTGCTTTTTCTGTTGTTGTTTTTTAGCGGGATAAAATACACATAGAAAAATTTGCCATCTTAACTATTTTTCGTGTACAGTTCAGGACCACTAAGTGTACTCACACTGTGTGGCCATCAGCACCATCCGTTTCCAGGACTCCTGATCCTTCACAACGGACACTCTGTCCCTGTTAAACCCTAACTTTGCCGCCCCAGCCCCTGGGCCCCTCTGTCCTAGTTTCTGACCCCTCTAGGGACCTCATGAATTACACAGTGTCTGCCCTTCGGTGATTGGCTGACTTCACTCAGCAAAATATCCTGACGTTTCATCCACATTGCAGCAGGTGTCAGAACACCCTTGATTGGGAAGCAAAAATAATATAAAAACAGGGAGGGGGACAAAACATAAGAGACTCTTAAATACAGAGAACAAACTGAGGGCTGCTGGAGGGGGTGTGGGTTGGGGGGATGGGCTAAATGGGAGAGGGGCAGTAAGGAGGACACTTGGTGGACGAGCACTGGGTGTTCTACGTAGGGGATGAATCCCTGGATTCCACTCCTGAAATCATTGTTGCACTATTGCTAACTAAATTGGATGTAAAGTTAAAAATAAATTAACTACAAAAAAGAATTTCCTTCCTTTTTAAGGCTGAGTGATGTTCCATCATCTGCATATTCTACACATTGCATACGCATGCATCTGCCGGTGGACCCTTGGGCTGCTTCTGCCTTTTAACTATTATGAATCACACTGCTATGAAAATCGGTCCACAAATATCTCTTTAACACCCTCTTTTCAATACTTCTGGGTATGTACTCAGAAATGGAATTGCTGGATCATATGGTCATTCTGTGTTCAGTTTGTTTTGAGGAATTTCCACACTGTTTCCCACAGTGGCGGCACCATTTTACGCGCCCCCCCCCCAACAGTGCACAAGGGATCCAATTTCTCCACATCCTCACCAACACTCGTTATTGTTATTACGGGTTTTTTATGGCAGCCGCATTAACGGGTCTGAGGGGGTATCTCGTTGTGGGTTTTGCTTTGCATCTCCCCAGTGGCGGTTTATCTATCTTTTGTTCACATTCCGTGGTCAGAGCTCAGTCACACGATGACACGTAAGGAAGACTGAGATGCGGTGCATTTGCTCCCTCGTGTGTCTCAGGGTATCACTACTGACTCAGCAAATTAAAAGTAAATATTTGTGTTCTTGCAGTTTCTGTAGGGCAGGAGCTTGGACAGGGCAGAACTGGGTCCTTTGCAAGGCTGCACGTAAGGCTTTGGCCAGAGCCAGCTGGGGGCCAGCTGGGGTAAGAGCTGTCTCCAAACCCTCTGCTTGTTGGCGGAATTCAGCTGGAGGACTGAAGGCTTCGGCTTCTTGCTGGCTATCCATCAGAAGCTTCCTTCCACTTCAAGAAGCCTCCCTGATCCCTTGTCCTATGGGATTTCCTCAAAGCCAACAAAAGGGAGAGAGAAGCAAGATGGGTGTTGTAATCTTACGTACACAATCACATCACAGATTGCCTGCTACCCTTGCCACACGCTATTGGTCAGAAACAAGTCACGTGCCCTGCTCACACCCCAGGGGAGGAGAATATATAACAGCAAGAGCCCAGGGCTGGGGTACCACCCAGGGTTCTATGGGCTCCCCCCC
>NC_043704.1:4931143-4933964 GCF_006229205.1 Suricata suricatta
TGGGGTGGGGAGCTCACCCCCGCAGGCCTGCTGCACGCGTCCCCCGCCCCGCCCCCACCCCACCCCCGGCCGGTGCCTCCCCCGCACCTGCACCTGCCTCCCCACGCGAGGTCCCGCTCAGGAGCCCTTTCAGAGCCGCCGAGGTTGGAGTTCAGAAAACCAAAACCCAGAGTTGAGTCCAGTGTTCTTCTTTCTGCTGCCGCACCCCTCCCTCAGGAGGGCATCACCCCGCACCCCGCGGCACCTGCCAGCCAGGCTGACACCGGGGGAGTCAGACTCGAGACACTAACGACCACCATCCAGTAACAGAAAACCCCCTTTTTAAATCACACATGGATGCTACAGTATTACATGTATGTGTGTATGTATGTATGTGTATACACACACACACACACACACACACACACACACATATATATATGTATATATATATATGAAGTTTCTTTCTTTATTTTGAGAGAGAGAGAGAGAGAGAGAGAGAGAGGGAGAGGCAGAGGCTGAGATAGGAGAGAGTCCCAAGGAGGCTGTGTGCGGTCACCTCAGAGCCTGATGCGGGGCCCGAACCCACGAAGCTGTGAGACCACTACTGGAGCCGAAACCAAGCGTCAGGTACTTAACCGACTGAGCCCCCCAGGCGCCCCGAAACTCTCCTTTCTTCAAGGAAGCCATGAAGAGCTCCTTAACGACGCAGGCGAAGCCCCATCGACTCAGGTCAGGATGATTAAAGGCTCGTTCGGGAGACACTGACAGCTTCCGATGACTCGTTACAGGAGAGGCCAACCCGCCCCACCAACACCGCTGTAAACGGGAAAGGCCTTCTCCCTCGCAGGCCGAGCAGGTGCCTCTCTGCGACCCGGCCCCCATGCTCCTGGGGTGGTCCCACGGTCATGCGCCAGCGCCAGAGAGCAGCAGGGGGAGGGGCCCACTCTCTCGGAGGGCACAACTCAGAGGTCACGTTTAATACTCGCCTTCACCTGCCCCTGCCACACTTCGCTGCAGGGGAGGAAGAGGGGGGATGGCGGAGTCCAGACCTGGGGCGGCTGCGGGAGACCGACACGTGGACTCCCAAGGGTCAAGTGGACTCCCCTTGGGGGCTTGATACAATTCAGTCCGTGACTTGCGGAATTCCTGTGTGGAATTTAAGAAACAAAACAGGGGCACCTAGGTGGCTGAGTCAGTTGAGCGTCTGGCTTCGTCTCAGGTCATGATCTCACAGTTGGTGGGTTCGAGCCCCACATCGGGCTCTGTGCTGACAACTCAGAGCCTAAAGCCTGCTTCGGATTTGGTGTCTCCCTTCTCTCTGACCCTCCCCTGTTCGCACTGTCTCTGTCTCTCAAAAATAAATAAAAACCATTAAAAAAAAGAAAAAAAAGGAAAAAAAACAGATGAATAGGGGAAGGGAAGGAAAAATAAATTAAGATCAAAACAGAGATGGAGGCAAACCACAAGAGATTCTTAAAGACAGAAAACAAACAGGGTTGCTGGGGAGGAGGTGAGGGGGGATGGGCTAAGTGGGTGACGGGCTCTAAGGAGGGCACTTGTTGGGATGAGCACTGGGTGTCCTGTGTAAGTGATGAGTCACTGAATTCTGCTCCTGAAACCAGTATTACACAAGAGGGTCACTAACTAGAGGGCGCCTGGATGGCACAGTCAGTGAAGCATCCAATTTTTGACTTCAGCTCAGGTCATAATCTCATGGTTCGTGAGATCGAGCCCCACATCAAGCTCTGTGCTGTCAACTCGGAGCCTGCTTGGGATTCTGTCTCCCTCCCTCTCTCCGTCCCTCCTTTGCTAACGCTTTCTCTCTCTCTCTCTCTCTCTCTCTCTCTCTCTCTAAATTAATAAATAATTGTTTAAAAAAACTAACTAGAATTTAAATAAAAATCTGGAAAAAAAAAAAAAAACACTCGTCCCTATCTGGCTCCACCGATGGGATCAGATGCTCGGATACCCGGACACACTTCCAACTGCTGAGATCCCAGCCCGCCTTCAGCACCTCCTCGTCCCCCATCGTGAGCTCACAGAACCCGCCCAGTCCCCTTCCCAGGCTGAGGGTCCGGGGACAACCCGCCCACGTGCCGAGTCCCCACACGCCGAGTCCCCCCGCTCACCGGTCCTGTGGCCCAGCCAACTCTTCTCTGCGGCCACGGCACAGGCTCCCGTGCACAGGAGCCGGGACTATGACGGCCGGGTTGGCAAACCGGAGCAGACCCGAGAGACCACAGCTCTGGTCTCCCGCGGCCACGCGAGGCCATGACGACCCAGGGGCCACTTTGAGGCTGGAATCCGGACTTTCCGGCCTAGTGGGCCGCCCACCACTTGGATCCAGCAGCCGGGCCGGGCCACGCTGTGCTGGCCTTGGTTGTGTAGGAGGGAGCCCTGGGGACTATAGGCTCCGGGGGACAGGGTGGCGGCCACCGTGTCCACCGATGGGTCCCCAGGGCTTGACACTGTGCCTGGCACCGTATAGTGTTCATCAGCACCCTTCGGTTTTCCTTAAACACCGTGAAGTCCTGTTGAAATCCAGCCACGGCCTCAGCCCAGAGGCGAGCGCCCTCAGCAGGCGAAGTGGAAACCACCAGAGAGAGGGCGGGGCCCTCACCTTCCTTATGGAAGGCGGACTCTGCTTCCAGGGCCAGCAGAGGCCTCGACGGCTCTCAAGTGCGGCCAAGTGTGAGGGGGAGGAGCCGCCCGAAAGGAAGCCCAGTAGATGTGGACGATTTATTGTTCCCGAGAGGACACCTGGGGGGGCCGCCGAGGGCACGCGGGGTCACATATGGAAACCATATCAGAGGGAGGGGACCGGGCATCTGGAGACGCG
>NC_043704.1:4934064-4949932 GCF_006229205.1 Suricata suricatta
AGAGACAGAGACAGAGACAGAGACAGAGAGCATCTCAAGCAGGTTCCACACTGTCAGCCCAGAGCCCAGTGCAGGGCTCCACCTAGCAAACCGTGAGGAGCCAAAATCAAGGGTTTGACGTTCAGCCTCCGGAGCCACCACGCGCGCCCCCCACCCTGAATTTTCTTGTTGGTTCCAAATATCAGGAATCTGTGGACCTCGCTTTTTTAAGGTAGCAGGTGTACGACAGGCAAAGGACAGGAATTTCTCCGCTTTTGCTGGTGTGTTCTCGGGAAATGTGTCGTGACCACCTGGATCAATCCAGCCTCTTTCCTGGAACCATGGCAAAACGGCAAAGCTTTAGTTCCCCAGCCAGGATCCCTACAACAAATAAGCAGATATGACCAGCATGATGCCTAGAAAAAGATACTCGGAAATAGGGACCGTCCAGCGTCACCTAAAATAGCACAAGTGGCCTGCAGTCCTGATAGAGGGACATAATGACACTGGACCACGGGACAGAGCGATGCCATGCAGAAGCTTCAGGCTAGGACCTGAAAGTCCTGGCCCAGTGAATCACCTGTAAATAGAATTAAGAGCACCACTGCCCATCTTGCTGGGCTGTTGTGAAAAGCATATGGAAATCATCTGTGAAAACACTTCGTAAATTACATAGCATCACTAAGGTGTTCTCTTACTATACCCTAGACACGTGCCTAAAGTAAATGTATAGCACATGAAGTACAGCTGTTTGATAAATTTTCATTAAAAACGGTGGGATGGGGTGCCTGGGTGGCTCAGTGGGGTAAGCATCCAACTCTGGATTTCGGCCATATTTTCTTGATTTCAGGTCATAATCTCACAGTTCGTGAGGTCAAGCCCCACGTCAGGCTCTGTTGACAGCAGAGCCTGCTTGGGATTCACGCTCTCCTTCTCTCTTTGCATCTCTCTCTCTCTCTCACACACACAGAGACACACACAAACACACACTAAATAAATAAACATTTTAAAAGTGGGAAAATATAGGCAACACCACATACTTTCTTCATCATTTTGTTCTTAAAATTCAGAAGGAAGTTTTTGGGAAATTGTTCAATGGCAAGGTGTTTCCAGAGGGTTCCTTGGAAGACTCTGCTTCTTTAATTTCTTCATTCGACAAAAGTTTATTGAATGGCATCTATGTGTCAACTGAAGTGATGTGTCTTTTATTCAATGTAAATTTCTATGTAACAGGAATATTCAAAATATTTTTATAGGGAAATGAACGCCGTTCTGTATAGAACAAGATGATTTATTGCACATGTGCTTATTTTTCTTCCTTTCAAGAACCCATGACAATGAAAGCAAAGGATATTTAAAAGCAGTAAGCTAATAAAAGCAGAGAGGAGGGGGTCATGCAGAAGCTCTTCCCCACATCACACTGAAACCTCTCTTAGCAGGAGCAAAGCTGATTGGACCAGTTTTCCCGCCCTAGTCGACCCTCATGAAGGCATTCTTGCAATATGCTTCATGTAGAAGAGATATGACTTCAGAAAAACAGTCTAAACAACACAGCCAGGAAGAAAGGACAAAGAAGGTGGCATATGAGTGTCCAATGAACATCCGTTATCGAAAATGGTAATAATGATCACCACTGGATGTTTTAATTTGTACAGATCCGCACCTAAAACGCCAGTTGATTAATCGTGTAATAATTATATGGACGGACTGAAAGTTTTCTAAGATCCATGTATTATATAGGAGAAGGGTAAAGGTTTTAATTAACTTTAAACAATAATTTAACTTTGTATGTGGTCATTGTTTTTTTTACACAGAGAGAGATTTTAATGTTTTTCTATTCTTTAATACACTTCAAATGATTTCAATGACAGGATCATTAGCTTTTAGAACTTTAGAGTAAACCGTTCTGTTCTCTTACAATTCAGACATTTTAAGATTTCTTATAACTGCCAGACTTTTTCTATTAGCCTTTAAAAGTTTAAGTCATTTTCTCACATTAATTTCTCAATTAAATCATTTCTCAAATTAATCATCAGTTTCTTCTAATACAATTTCAGGACTGTCAAATTTTTTCAATCATAAAAACAATATTTCTAGATACATATGTGAGGTTCCTGTGTAAAATCTTAATAACACTCATTCTTCCCCAAGCAAAGAAATCTTTTGTTTCCTACTTTTCCTTTCATGAGAATCATAAAGTGTGATAATTATCTGGTATACGATGTGTATATTGTACTTAGACAATATACATATGTACATTATACATAATGCATTTTAATATACTATTTTAAATTACCATTTGCTTAAAGGACATTTCATAGGATGGTAGAACTGATTCAACGGCATTTATTTTTTTTCTTAGGTTGACTAAAGCCTTCTGTAGTACATTACTTGCACAATCACGGCTTTGAAGAGAAGTCACAAGTTCTTACATTTTGTAACATGTTGTGGAATGTATTTTAAAACAGAGGGAAAAGTGCATGACATCATGCTCATGGTATGGCATACATGTATCAATCATTTCTACATATAACTGTGTGGTGAGTGATACAATTAAGACCTAGACTACACAATCTATAGTTCTCACAAAAAGTTATATATTATGCCACAGTACTAAAAATAAAATATACTCTTCTCAAATAGTGAAAATAAAATATCCGTCATGTGTTTTATGTCACAAATGTTTTCTCATTTGACCGTGCCTCCTTTCCCCCCTCATTATAAATGAAATAATGACCAACATTTTATTAAACAATAATGACAATTCCCAGGCCATTAAGGCCTATAAAAGAGGAAAAGATGATTATCTTGTCATTAATTGCACAAATACACTCCTGATACGTTCAATATATGGTAAAAATATAAAAATAAGAGACAAATAAATATAAATATCTTCTCAGTAATTGAAAAATCAAAAGCCCAACTGTACCTTATTACAAATATGGTCTTCAATATACCTAACTGCTGTATCTTCAATAAGTACCCACTAACTGGGTATCCTAGGTACCCCTCACCAAATTGTGAGCCTTCAGCTGGGACTATACCTGGCCAGGAAGGGGGGGAGGGGGGGGAGCGGGGAGTGTTCTCCACAAGGGAGGGATTCAATCATACCTAGGTGCTGATCTCCCCGACCTGTATGTGGTCATTTCTAAAGTAACCACTAAAAGAATAAAAACAGTATAATTTACAAACCAGAAAGCGGGGAAAAATGGAATGATGTAAGGAGAAACTCATTAGATGCTCAAAGAAGAAAAAAAAAGCAAAAAGAAAAGAAAAAATGGAACATTTGACAACACAAAAAAGATGGTAGAAATCATCTAAATATAAAAATTACATTAAATATAAATGAAGTGAAATGCCTCATTTAAAAGGTAAAGATTTCGGGGCACCTGGGTGTCTCAGTAGTTAAGCCTCTGACTTCAGCTCAGGTCATGATCTCATGGTCCGTGGGTTCAAGCCCCGCATCAGGCTCTATGCTGACAGCTCAGAGCCTGGAGCCTGCTTTGGATTCTGTGTCTCCTTCTCTCTCTGCCCCTCCCCTGCTCATGCTCTGTCTCTTTCTGTCTCAAAAATAAATAAAACCTTTTTAAAAATTTAAAAATTTTTAAAAAGGTAAAGATTTCACTTTATAAAATCAAATTTTATGATGTTTACAAGAGATGCAGTGGGGGGAATCCATATACTAAGCAAGTACTAACCAAAAGGGAACTTCTGCCACTAATTAATATCAGATAAAATATAGTTTTAGTCAAAGGCATTTTTAGAGACAGATGAGATCACTGCTAGTGAAATGTCATCTTGGGGGCGATGACACTTGTGTTCACACGCACGTGCTCACCTTGTGACTGTGTATCTATGATCTGTGCACCTGCTGGTGTATAGGAAGAATGGACTTCTCTGGCCACTTCCGTCTCAAGTCCCATTTCCCTCCCCAGGAAGGCTACACAGGACTTTAAATTAAGGTCAGGCTTTGCAACTTCACGAAAGAGCAGACTCTGTTCTGTATCTAAGACTTGGGTCCTAAAATCTCTCCTCTGAGCTTCTCTGACATACTGCTCATCCGGCTTTGCCTAGTTATGCTTCTGGGTTATTGTGACCGGTGCGTATGGCAATTAAGTACAAAAAACCCTCACAAAAGCACCAGAAGTCAAAAATAGACTTTTCTTTAAAAGCTAGGTTTAAAATCGCTCTTTTTAAAGAAACACACACACAACAAACATTGTAACACACTGAACAGATAAGGCGATTCAAACACAAAACAACTTCACAATTTCTGGGTTGGACTGCTTCATGACTTGGTTCTAATCTCATTTCATGAGCAGAAAAAAGAAAAAAATTAACAAAACAGGGCTTAACCCTCCCTGCAAGTCCTTGGCATCAAAACCTTATCTTTCGGCCCCAATCAAATGCCAGCTTCCAGTGCCCATGAGAGGAACTCAAGTAATCCCAGGTCCAGTCCTTCCTCTAGAGGACCCGCAGTGACAACATGTTGAGTTAATGCCAACATCAAGCTACCTCGCTGCGTTAGAGGTGACGTTTTCCCCAGGCCCCTGCCTGAAGAAACAGGAGCATGCTCAGACTTCACAAGATGGACCCTCGGGAAACCAGCATGGACCCCTCAGAGTCTGCTGGTTTCAACTGCTAGCGGGGAGCCCCAGGGGGCTGCTGGGTACCCGATGGAGGGAAGCAAGCCCAGAGAGTGAGTGCGATCATCACACCTTCCTCCCCTGCATCTCCCAGAGCCGAGGGGGCCAGGGAGGCAGAGAGATATGGGGCGGGGGGGGGGGGGGGGGGGGGGGGGGGGGGGGGGGGGGGGGGGGGGGGGGGGGGGGGGGGGGGAGGCTCAGGATACAGGCTTCTGCTTGGGGCTAACTAAACCCAAGTTCATTTCCTGACTCCTTCCGTTGCTAGCTGGTAATGGAGAAGCTACTTCTCTGCTCTGCAGTTTTCACCATCATAAAAAAAAGGAAATACTCACCTTAGAGAATTGTTCTGAGCATAAAATATGTCTGAAACACTTAGAGCTCGGCTCGTAGTAGAAACTCAGCTCAAGCAAACCTTTCCCTACTGGCTGACGGCAAAGTGAGCAATCAGCCAGCATTCCTGAGAGACCCAGCGGCCCTTTGGGGATCTTTCAAGGCCCATGACTACCCTCCCCCGACCCATTCTATGCCCTCGCCTGATTTCTGCCAGCCCTGCCTGCTCTCTATCCCGAACCTGGTAGAACTTTCTGGAATCCTGATAATGCTCTGTCTTCCCGCCATCCAATAGCCATAGGAGGCTTCTGAGCACTTGAAATGTGGCCAGAGCAACTGAGAACCTGACTCTTGAACTTCATCCTAAGTAATTTAAATGAAAATAGCCCCAAGTGACCAGTGACTCCCAAAGCCAACAGCTCAGTCTTGGAGATCTCTGCTTAGCTCCTCATGGTTCACCGAGAAGGTCAGACTAATTCCACACAAGGGCAGCCCGACAGTCGTCACATTCAGCAGGGTGATATCCCCATGAGGTGCTGGGTCCTGTGGCTGGGATTAGAGGTAAGACAAATTATTTGCTTTTAGACTTTTATAGGGGCGCCTGAGTGGCTCCGTCGGCTCAGGTCACGATCTCATAGTTTGTGAGTTCGAGCCCTGGGTCGGCTCTGTGCTGACGGTTTGGAACTGGAGCCTGCTTCAGATTCTGTCTTCCCCTCTCTCTGACTCTCCCCTGCTCGCACTTTGTCTCTCTCCCTCTCCCAAAAATAAATAAACATAAATCTTTAGACTTTTATAAAGCAAGCGATCCTGATTGGACGCAAGCCCAAGCCATAGTAGAGCCTGTTTTTGATTTGCTGGTAAGTATGCCTAACCCGGGTTTTGTTTCTCTCTTCATGATTTCATACCTCACAGGCCCACCACTCACACACACACACACACACACACACACGTACACGCGCACAACCTCACACACTTTGAACTTTGATGTTCCTTCCAACCACTCTTCAACTGGTGACCCGGGTAAAGAGTGCGGGATCTTGGCGCTGCTGCAAACAATGCTCATTGCTGCGGCCTCCAGGGACGGTCTGCGAGCCCATCTCCTTCTTCAACCCAGAGCCCGTGCGGCCTTCCGGGACTGGCCTGGGGCAGGATCTGCGTCTCAGGCACCAGAGTAATTATAAGATTTCATTTGCTTTAAAAGAAACTAGTTATTGGCCACCAAGCAACAGGCTCCTCATGGGTTATGGACGCATCTCAAAACCTTTTTGCAAGCTGAGCTTGTGCAGACATTTGTAGGCGGCCATGTCTCCCCCTGAACCCTCAGTGCGGGGAGGGAGGCTGTCAACAGTCAAGGTGACGGAGGCGCAAGGTATTGCTGGAGCTATCAAGGATGACCGGTGGGCGGGGCCTTCCTCTGCTCAGGCTGCCGGAACAGAGTGCCGCAGGCTAGTGGCTTGAACAGCAGAACTTTGTTTCTCCCAGCTCCGCAGGCAAGAAGTCCACGATCGGAGTCAGCGGGGCTGGTTTCTCCTAAGGCATCTCTCCATGGCGTCCAGACACAGCTGTCTCCCCGTATCCTCACACGGTCATCCCTCTGTGCATGTCTGTGCTCTGATCTCCTCTCCTAAGGACACCAGTCAGATTGGATCGGGGCCACCCCAGTGACCTTGTTATCATTTCTTTATGGACCTTGTCTCCAAATGCAGTCCCATTCTAAAGTCCTGGGCAGCCAAGTCTTCAGCATATGAATTTTGAAGGGACACAGTGCAACGCGTTGCAGAGTTTGAGACGGTATCTCAGGTACTATGGGAGGGAAGGAGGTCAGTCGAGGGATCCCTGTGGACTTAGAGATGAGGCAGACTGACTTCTGAACTTAACCTCTGGAGTAACTTCAGGATGGAGGCCGTAGACGCAGCACATGACGCAGTTGCTTGGGACCTCCGCCTGGTCCCTGACGTCAGTTCTTCGTCACCTCTGCTCCTGAGGGACAGGTGAGTCACTCCCGAGTGCTGTGGATGCCAGGAGCTGTCCAGCCACAGAAAGGTGTTGGGAGGATTCCTCCTGAAGCCGGCGAGCCTCCCACCAGCATCTCCAGGCCCGGGGTCCGTGGGACCGTCCTGCATATTCGGAGCCCGAAGTCGAAGGAAACCCGGGTGACCCCAAGCAATGCTTCTCTTTGGTTCAGTTTCCTTATAAAATAGTTGTGTTTTAATACCAGAACTAAAAGTTAAAGAGAGCTTCCAGACCACCAGAGAAAGACGCTGGATGTTGCTACAGTAAGACAAGCCCTGGAGGGAGCACAGACGGGGTCACCGAGACTCCAAGAACCACCTGTGGTGGCACTGAGTGCCGTGCTCACAGCTCCCAGAGCAACCGAGAGAGAAGCAGAACGAGGAATAAACGTTGCACCTTGGGCTCGCCCTCTCCCGTCGCTGGGAAGCCTTCTCCACCCCGTAACGGAGCCCGGGCTGGCCTTCTGGAGGGCAACACCTCAGGGAGAGAGGCCCGGCCGAGCCCACCCCTGACCCTGCGGCCCCCTGCAGAGTCAGCCCAGACCACAACCACCACCCAGCGCGTCCACAAAACCAGGAGAAACAGTACACGCCTCTGGCTTCACCCTCGAAGGCCACGGAGGTGTGTGGGAATTCAAATCCTCCGAGCTGGCTCTTTCTTTATCTTCCAGCTGAAAGGAAGAGACTCTGAGGATCTAGAGAAAGAGGAAGGCAGAAAGTGGAAGGAGCTTGGTCCCTGAGTGACCGTGTGGGGCAGAGCATCCCCGCCCCTCCCCCACCCACACAGGTTGGGACATGAGTGAGGTAAGAACTTGCCTTGTGTCAAGACCTTGAGGTAAGATCACCAGAGAAGTAGACAGGATCTGTGACATAAACCATGATAAGCCAGATTATTTTTTAACAGCCTGATTAAAGTATAATTTACATTACTAAAAAAAAGTGCATAGTTCCATGAGTTTCGATAAGTATATACCTTACTCTCAAACAAGCAACACAGTGAAGTCTTAGAACACTTTCGTTACCCTGAGAATTTCTGTGTGCCTTTGCTTTCAATCCAGACCCCAGCCCTGCCCCAGGCCACCACCGGTCTGCTTTCTGCCTCTATAGTTTGGCCTTTTCTAGAATTTAATACAAACTGATTCCGACAATGTGTGGTCTTTTGTGTATGGCTTCTTTCGCTCAGCATCATACCTTTTAGATTTAATCATGTTGTTGCCGGTAGCAACAATTTCTTCTCTTTTGATGAATGTAAAGTATGATTCCACTTAGGGATAGACAACATTTTGTTCACGCATCAGTCAAGGGACATTTGAGTTGTTTTCACTTTTTGGTTATTACAAATAGTGCTTCTAGGAACATTCACGTGCAAGTCTTTTTGTGGGTGTATGTTTTCACTACTGTTGTTAGGACTGGAGTTGTGGGGTCATGTGCTAAGTTTGATGCTTAGGGTATGTTTTACTGCATAAGAAGAGTACAAAACTGTGTATCCAACCATTTGCATTCCTGCCATCAGTGTTTAAAGGTCTCGATTGCTCTGCGTTCCTGCCAACACTTAGTATTTCATTTTTTTTAACTGTAGTTATTGGGGCGCCTGTGTGGCTCAGATGGTTAGGCGTCCATCTTCACCTCGGGTCATGATCTCCCAGCTTGTGGGTTCGAGCCCCATGTGGGGCTCTGTGCTGACAGCTCAGAGCCTGGAGCCTGCTTTGGAATCTGTGTCTTTCTCTGTGCCCCTCCCCAAGCTCACACTCTGTCTTCTGTCTCTCTCTCTCTCTCTCTCTCTCTCTCTCTCTCTCTCTCTCCCTCTCTCTCTCCCTCCCTCAAAAATAAAATGAACATTAAAGAAAACCCTCAACTGATTATATACATGTGTCTCTAGTTTCAGGCTTTCTCTTCTGGTCCTTCAAGCTAAATGTGTATCCTTATACTTATCCCATGCTTTTTAAAAAATTTTTTTATGTTTATTTATTTCTGAAGGAGAGAGAGAGAGAGCATGAGCAGGGAAGGAGCAGAGAGAAAGGGAGACACAGAATCTGAAGCAGGCTCCATGCTCTGAGCTGTGAGCACAGAGCCCGACGCAGGGCTCAAACTCGTGGACTGTGAAATCATAACCTGAGCCGAAACTAGACACTTAACCAACTGAGCCACCCAGGCGCCCCTGATCCCATGCTTTCTTAATTACCACAGCTGTACAGTAAGTTTTGAAATCAGGTCACTTAAGTCCTCCAACTTTGTCCTTCTCTTTCACAATTTGTTGATTATTCTTTGCTTCTCCATATATATTTTTTTCTTTTTCCTTTTTTTTTTTTAATAATAGTTTATTGTCAAATTCGTTTCCATATAACACCTGGTGCTTCTCCCCACAAGTGCCCTCTCTCCATATATATTTTAGAATTAGCTTGTAACTTCTACATAAAATCCTTCTGGGATTCTTATTGGGATTGCATTGAATCTATAGATAAATTTGGGGCTAACTGCCATCTTAATAGTATTGGGTCTTTTAGACCATGGCATGCCTCTCTGTTTTATTTAGGTCTTCTTTCATTAGCATGTTTGAAACTTCAGAGCAGATTTTTAGTAATTTTTCCTTATTATCCTCTTAATGTTTGTAAGATCTGTGGTGATGTCTCCTCTTTTCTTCCTAGTTGATAATTTGTGTCTTCTTTCAATCTATATAAAGGTTTATCAATTTTATAGATCTTTGCCAAGAACCAGTTTTGGCTCCATTCATTTTCTGTTTCCATTCTCTACTTTATTGATTTCCACACTGATCTTTACTATTGCCGTCCTACTGCTTACTTTGTACTGAATTCTCTCGTCTTTTTTAGCTTCCCAAATTGTAATCCTTGTTCTCTGATTTCAGACCTGTCTTCTTGTATAACATAAGCAGGTAAAGCTATAAATTTCCTTCTAAACACGTCTTAAGCAACATCCCACAAATTTGAATATATCATGTTCTCATTTTCAGGAGACTTGATATATTTTCTAATTTCCCTTGTGATTTCCTCTTTGATTCATAAGTTATTTAGAAGAATGTTGTTTAATTTCCCCGTTTTGGGATCTCTCAGATTTTATCAGTTATTGATTTCTAAGTTATTTCCTTTGTCATCTAAGGCGTGCCTATATATGGTAGAAATCTTTTTAAATGTATTGACACTTGTTTTATCTTTCAGTATGGTTTATTTCAAGAACATTCCTTGTACATATGAAAAGATTAAGTATTCTGCTCCTGTCAGGTGAAGTGTTTTATCAATGTCAATAAGGTCAAGCGCACTGGTAGAGCTGTTGAAGATTTCTATGTTCTTGCTCAGTTTATGCCTACTTGTTCTATCAGTTACTGAGAGAATACTGAAACCTTCAACTATATTGTTGGTTTTTATATGTCTTCTAACAGTTGTCCATTTTTACATCATTTATTTTGGAGCTCTCTTATTATGTACAAAAAATTTTTGTAATATTTAACTTAGTTCTGTTGTATCGATCCTTTTATTAGGAAATGTCTCGTTATACTCCTTTTTCAAGTCTATTTTTTCTGACTGTAATAAAAATCATTCTAGCTCCTTTCTGACTACTGTTTATATATTTGCATCATATATATTTTGCCATCTTTTAATTTTAGCCTATATGTATCTTTGAACTTAAACTGATCTCTCACAGACAACATATCTCACTTTTGTCCAGTCTGTCTTTTGATTGGAATTTTTAGTTCATTTCCCTTAATATAAGTCTTTTATTTTGCGAATTTTTATTTGTCCCATTTTTCTCTTGTTTTAATCTGTTACCCTTATACTTTTATGTTAACAAATGTTTTAGTATTCCATCTCAATTCTTGTATTGACGTTTTAGCTGTATTTCTTGGCATTATTTTTAATGTTTTACCTAAGTACTACAATATACATTGGGTATTACCACAATCCATTTGAAGTTAATACTGACTTACTTCCAGTAAAATACTGGAACTCTGTATTTGTATAGCTCCATTTCCTTTTGTGTTATTTTTGGTTCAATTGTTGTCATTTAAATTTCTACATGTTTAAGCCAAACGATACAGTAATTTTTACTTTATGTAGTCATTTTAATTAATGTCTATATTAATGTCTTTTTTAATTAAAAATGATATGTATGGGGCACATTGGTGGCTCAGTTAAGTGTCTAACTCTTGATTTTGGCTCAGGCTGTGATCTCCCAGTTCGTGAGACTGAGCCCCACATCACACTCTGTGCTGACAGCACGGAGCCTGCTTGGGGTTCCCCCCACCTCTGCCCCTCCCCTGCTTGCATGCTCTCTCTGTCTCAAAATAAATACAGAACAGTAAAAAAAATTATACTTGTATATATGAATTTTACATGCATATTTATACATGTTTTATATATTTATATTATATTCATATATAATATATACACATATTTAAATACAATATATAAATTATATATTTTTTACATCTTCACATGTTTCCATTTGGGGTTTTCCTCCATCCTTCTTATGTATCTGAGTTACTATCCAAGCTACTGTCTGATGTCATTTCTCCTTCACAGCTCTTTTAGCACAGGTCTGTCAGTGACAAATGCTGTTTTATTTTCCCCTTTAAAATAAAAAAAAGAATCTAGAAGTGGCTTTATTTTTGTCTTCAGTTTTGAAAGAGTTCTTCACCGGTTATAGTTTTTCGCCAGCACTTTGAATATTAAATGGAACAAGACACCACTCTTCAGTCTCTTGGGCTTTCGATGTCTTTTGGCTTCAGGTTTCTGTGAAAAGTCAGCAATAAATCATATTTCCCATTGTTCCCTGTATATGATGTAACATTTGTTTCTTAAAAAATGTTTTCTTTACCTTTGGCTTTCAGCAGTTGGACTATCAGGTGCTTCTCTCTTTGTTCTGTAGATAATTGCTGTCATCCTATCAAATTGAATTACCCCTTCTGACATCTGCCTTGTGCCGTGAACTTTCGATTTCGGTTAGTATACTTTTAAGTTTTAGAATTTCTTTATATATATATATATATATATATATATATATATATATGTACACTTTATTATCAAATTATATATATGTATATATACACTTTATTGCCAAATTTTATATATATACACACACACACAACCTTACTGTCAAATTATATATATATATATATGTATGTATATACACACACACACACACACACACACACACCTTATTGTCAAATTGGTTTCCATATAACACCCAGTGCTCTTCCCTACAAGTGCCTTCTCGATGACCATCACCCCTCTCCCCTTTCCCCCTCCCTCTTCAGCCTTCAGTTTGTTCTCAGCATTCAAAGGTCTCTCATGATTTGCCTCACTCCCTCTCCCCAACTCTTTTACCCCCCTTTCCCCTTCCCACGGTCTCCTCTTAGGTTTCTCCTGTTAGACCAACAGCATGGGAAAAGATAGTTGCAAATGGCGTATCGGATAAAAGGCTGGTATCTAAAATCTATAAGGAACTCACCAAACTCCATATCTGAAAAACAAATAATCCAGTGAAAAAATGGGCAGAAGACATGAACAGACGCTTCTCCAAAGAGGACATCCAGATGGCCTACAGGCACATGAAACGATGCTCAGCATCACTCATCATCAGGGAAACACAAATCAAAACCACACTGAGATACCAGCTCACACCAGTCAGAGTGGCTAAAATGAACAAATCAAGAGATACAGATGCTGGCGAGGGTGTGGAGAGACGGGCCCCCTCCTACACTGTTGGTGGGAATGTAAACTGTGCAGCAGCTCTGGAAAACTGTGTGGAGGTCCCTCAAAAAACTATCGGTAGAACTCCCCTATGACGCAGCAATAGCACCGCTGGGGATTTACCCAAGGGATACAGGAGTGCTGATGCATAGGAGCACATGGACCCCAATGTTCATAGCAGCACTGTCAGCAATAGCCAAAACATGGAAAGAGCCTTAATGTCCATCAACTGATGAGTGGATCAAGAAGATGTGGTGTGTGTATATATATATATATATACACAATGGAATACTTCATTAGCATGTTTTAAACTTCAGAGCAGGTTTTTAGTAATTTTTCCTTATTATCCTCTTAATGTTTGTAGGATCTGTGGTGATGTCTCCTCTTTTCTTCCTAATTGATAACTTGTGTCTTCTTTCAATCTATATAAAGGTTTATCAATTTTATTGATCTTTGCAAAGAACCAGCTTTTGGCTCCATTCATTTTCTGTTTTCCATTTTCTATTTTATTGATTTCCACACTAATCTTTACTATTGCCGTCCTACTACTTACTTTGTATTGAGTTCTCTTGTCTTTTTTAGCTTCCCAAATTTGAAGCCTAGTTCTCTGATTTGAGACCTGTCTTCTTGTATAACACTTGAACTCTCCTCTCCATGTCTCCCAATTTTTATTTAAAACCAGACATCGTAGGCAACACGTGGCAGCAATTCTGGATTCTCGTTATTCTGAGTGTTGTTGGTTTTAACAGACAATTAATTTGCCTCAACTTCCCTGCAAATCTCTCTCACTTTTGATGGACAGCCATTGATCTCTCTGCTTACTATTTTTATTTTTTTAAATCTGGTAACCCGGGGCCCCCTCACCGGCACAGTTCCGTAGTCAGGCGATGATCGGGGCAGAGATCACCTACGACACCTCAAGCCAGCAGGTCTTCCGCGTCCACTGCCGAAGCTGTGTGTGGACTGAGGGAGGTTTTCAGAAGGGCAGTAAACTTACCAGTCTCCCAGGCTTCCAAATTCTGGCGGACCTCTTGTGGTTCCTGTATGCCTGCCCAGTGTAGCCATCAGCCAAGAATGTGTGCAGGATTTATCATCCAAGGTCTTGCTTGGCTCTCTCACTTCCAAAACTTCACCCTTAAATTTCTATTCGCTCTGTCAACCCCCTGAATCAAACCTGCTGCCTACAGTTGGGAAAGCCGCAGGAGTCCACACACACCGCAGGTCTGCGTGAGACGGCAATGCCTCCGGCAAGGTGGCCACAAACTCACTGTTCTGCCTAAGACGGTAGCAGTTTCCATGGGGAGGTTCTTCTCAAGTTGTTGCCTACCGTTGGTCATTTTCCAATGGCCCGAAATGACTATCTTTGAGCGAAATCGCCTGAATTCCTCACTCCCATTACCAAGAGCAGCCCCTGCGGGGGACTAGCCCACACACCCCTGTCGAAAGGTCCCAAGTAGGGGGTTGGTGTCGGCGCAGTATCTCTAGGAAAGAAGACAGACAAGACGGACGAGATAGACGAGACAGACAACATGGATGGTGGTTGGTAAAAGCCACGTTTTACTTAGTTGGCCAGGGTCTTATATACCATGGGTGATTACATCATTTCTTTAATGGCTGCATAGTTCAAGGTTTTTGAAGTGAAGACATGCTCCAGAAAGGATCATGTTTAACAGGACAGGTGTAAATATCAGGAATTATCAAGTCATTGCAGGAGAGGGATTCCCTAATAACAGTGTGGCTCTAAGCAGAAGATGAGCAGGAAGAATTCTATGAGGATATTTACATTTCTTAAGACCCCTCATCAGTTATGCATGAGCAGGATGCTCCTCCTTTAATAGGCAGATCTTTTGGCAGAGGTCTGCGGTTTACTCCCAACAGCAGACCAAGAGCTAGAGAGCAAAGTAAGGGGAGGGCTGGCGCCACTGACCGAACCAAGTTGATTCAAAGCCTAAAAGTACATGACTCTTTACAAAGCAATGAGAAAATCACAGCCAGGATGAATAGAAGCCACATGTGCGGCCCAGGAGGCCAAATGTTGTTTGAGGGTAATTTTTGCCTCCTGGGCCCCAACAAGCCCCAAGAGCTCACCCTAGAGGAAGCAGGAAGCCACAGCACGGTCTCAAGGCTGCAAAATGGGGTGAGCCAGCTCTATGCTCCTAAATGCCCACTCTGCCTGCTGTGCGGGAAGTCAGCGGGTTAGGAAAAGTTCCAGTTAGAATGCATGTGGCAGCAAGTTGGCAAGAAACACAACGCAAAGAGCGACAGAAATGCAAGAGATTTGTTGTGAAGTAACTGAAAACCCTGAGGGAGGACAGCATACGTTGAGCCCTGTATTCATGACGTCTTCAGACCTGGAGTTCCATTTCCCTGGACGCCGCGGGATCTGTCTCAAGCGCTCCTGTTAGTGAGCCTTCAGGCTCCAAGCACCTCACTGATATCCAAGGAGAGGGCTGGCGGCTTTCCCCAACCATTTCACAAAAGCCCCGAGCTTCCCTCTGATGGAACCGCTATCACTCCTACGTTAATCACCATGACCCGAAGACTTCATCGTGTGAACGGGCTTCAGCTGATCAGGACTGACGCCAGCCAGCCACCCAAACTCCATATCTTCCTATCTCTGGGTCCTGTTAGAAAGGAGGAAGGATGAAGAGGAGGCTGAGGAGACAGCCCACGAGGCCTGCTCCAGGGCACAAGAACAGACTGGCCCTGATTCCACCACTCATTGCCTGCTGTATTAGTGACTCTGGGCTGTCGTAACAGAATGCCACAGACTGTGGGGCTTCACCCACAGGCATTTGTTTTCTCAGAGTTCTGGAGGCTGGAAGTCCAAGATCAAGGTGGTTGCAGGGTGAGTTTCTGGGGAGACCTCCCTCCTTGGCTTGTAGGAGGCCACCTTCTCCCTGTGTCCTCACACGCCCCTTTCTCTGTGCCCAAGAGTGGGAAACGGGAGTTCTTCTCTCTCCTCTTCCTCTTATAAGGACACCAATCTTCGTGGATTGCCTACTCATTTCATCTTAATGATTTTTAAAAGCCCAACCTCCAAACACAATCACATTGGAGTTTAAGTCTTCAAGGAATGAATGGCGGGGGCGGACGGGGGGGGGGGGGGGGGGGGGGGGCTAACACCAGACAAGGGGCAAGGATCCGGGTCTCCTCCATTCTGCCAGCATAGCTGCAGATCGACCATGAGCCTGAA